>NC_086449.1:258978646-259271146 GCF_028390025.1 Pseudophryne corroboree
CCTAGTGGCCGACACAAACACCGGGCCCATCTAGGAGTGGCACTGCAGTGTCACGCAGGATGTCCCTTCCAAAAAACCATCCCCAAACAGCACATGACGCAAAGAAAAAAAGAGGCGCAATGAGGTAGCTGTGTGAGTAAGATTAGCGACCGTAGTGGCCGACACAAACACCGGGCCCATTTAGGAGTGGCACTGCAGTGTCACGCAGGATGTCCCTTCCAAAAAACCCTCCCCAAACAGCACATGACGCAAAGAAAAAAAGAGGCACAATGAGGTAGCTGTGTGAGTAAGATTAGCGACCCTAGTGGCCGACACAAACACCGGGCCCATCTAGGAGTGGCACTGCAGTGTCACGCAGGATGGCCCTTCCAAAAAACCCTCCCCAAACAGCACATGACGCAAAGAAAAAAAGAGGCGCAATGAGGTAGCTGACTGTGTGAGTAAGATAAGCGACCCTAGTGGCCGACACAAACACCGGGCCCATTTAGGAGTGGCACTGCAGTGTCACGCAGGATGTCCCTTCCAAAAAACCCTCCCCAAACAGCACATGACGCAAAGAAAAAGAAAAGAAAAAAAAGGTGCAAGATGGAATTGTCCTTGGGCCCTCCCACCCACCCTTATGTTGTATAAACAAAACAGGACATGCACACTTTAACCAACCCATCATTTCAGTGACAGGGTCTGCCACACGACTGTGACTGATATGACGGGTTGGTTTGGACCCCCCCCAAAAAAAGAAGCAATTAATCTCTCCTTGCACAAACTGGCTCTACAGAGGCAAGATGTCCACCTCATCATCATCCTCCGATATATCACCGTGTACATCCCCCTCCTCACAGATTATCAATTCGTCCCCACTGGAATCCACCATCTCAGCTCCCTGTGTACTTTGTGGAGGCAATTGCTGCTGGTCAATGTCTCCGCGGAGGAATTGATTATAATTCATTTTAATGAACATCATCTTCTCCACATTTTCTGGATGTAACCTCGTACGCCGATTGCTGACAAGGTGAGCGGCGGCACTAAACACTCTTTCGGAGTACACACTTGTGGGAGGGCAACTTAGGTAGAATAAAGCCAGTTTGTGCAAGGGCCTCCAAATTGCCTCTTTTTCCTGCCAGTATAAGTATGGACTGTGTGACGTGCCTACTTGGATGCGGTCACTCATATAATCCTCCACCATTCTTTCAATGGTGAGAGAATCATATGCAGTGACAGTAGACGACATGTCCGTAATCGTTGTCAGGTCCTTCAGTCCGGACCAGATGTCAGCATCAGCAGTCGCTCCAGACTGCCCTGCATCACCGCCAGCGGGTGGGCTCGGAATTCTGAGCCTTTTCCTCGCACCCCCAGTTGCGGGAGAATGTGAAGGAGGAGATGTTGACAGGTCGCGTTCCGCTTGACTAGACAATTTTCTCACCAGCAGGTCTTTCAACCCCAGCAGACTTGTGTCTGCCGGAAAGAGAGATCCAAGGTAGGCTTTAAATCTAGGATCGAGCATGGTGGCCAAAATGTAGTGCTCTGATTTCAACAGATTGACCACCCGTGAATCCTTGTTAAGCGAATTAAGGGCTCCATCCACAAGTCCCACATGCCTAGCGGAATCGCTCCGTGTTAGCTCCTCCTTCAATGTCTCCAGCTTCTTCTGCAAAAGCCTGATGAGGGGAATGACCTGACTCAGGCTGGCAGTGTCTGAACTGACTTCACGTGTGGCAAGTTCAAAGGGCAGCAGAACCTTGCACAACGTTGAAATCATTCTCCACTGCGCTTGAGACAGGTGCATTCCACCTCCTATATCGTGCTCAATTGTATAGGCTTGAATGGCCTTTTGCTGCTCCTCCAACCTCTGAAGCATATAGAGGGTTGAATTCCACCTCGTTACCACTTCTTGCTTCAGATGATGGCAGGGCAGGTTCAGTAGTTTTTGGTGGTGCTCCAGTCTTCTGTACGTGGTGCCTGTACGCCGAAAGTGTCCCGCAATTCTTCTGGCCACCGACAGCATCTCTTGCACGCCCCTGTCGTTTTTTTAAATAATTCTGCACCACCAAATTCAAGGTATGTGCAAAACATGGGACGTGCTGGAATTTGCCCATATTTAATGCACACACAATATTGCTGGCGTTGTCCGATGCCACAAATCCACAGGAGAGTCCAATTGGGGTAAGCCATTCCGCGATGATCTTCCTCAGTTGCCGTAAGAGGTTTTCAGCTGTGTGCGTATTCTGGAAAGCGGTGATACAAAGCGTAGCCTGCCTAGGAAAGAGTTGGCGTTTGCGAGATGCTGCTACTGGTGCCGCCGCTGCTGTTCTTGCGGCGGGAGTCCATACATCTACCCAGTGGGCTGTCACAGTCATATAGTCCTGACCCTGCCCTGCTCCACTTGTCCACATGTCCGTGGTTAAGTGGACATTGGGTACAGCTGCATTTTTTAGGACACTGGTGACTCTTTTTCTGAGGTCTGTGTACATTTTCGGTATCGCCTGCCTAGAGAAATGGAACCTAGATGGTATTTGGAACCGGGGACACAGTACCTCCAACAAGTCTCTAGTTGGCTCTGCAGTAATGATGGATACCGGAACCACGTTTCTCACCACCCAGGATGCCAAGGCCTTAGTTATCCGCTTTGCAGTAGGATGACTGCTGTGATATTTCATCTTCCTCGCAAAGGACTGTTGGACAGTCAATTGCTTGGTGGAAGTAGTAAAAGTGGTCTTACGACTTCCCCTCTGGGATGACCATCGACTCCCAGCAGCAACAACAGCAGCGCCAGCAGCAGTAGGCGTTACACGCAAGGATGCATCGGAGGAATCCCAGGCAGGAGAGGAATCATCAGAATTGCCAGTGACATGGCCTGCAGGACTATTGGCATTCCTGGGGAAGGAGGAAATTGACACTGAGGGAGTTGATGGGGTGGTTTGCGTGAGCTTGGTTACAAGAGGAAGGGATTTACTGGTCAGTGGACTGCTTCCGCTGTCACCCAAAGTTTTTGAACTTGTCACTGACTTATTATGAATGCGCTGCAGGTGACGTATAAGGGAGGATGTTCCGAGGTGGTTAACGTCCTTACCCCTACTTATTACAGCTTGACAAAGGGAACACACGGCTTGACACCTGTTGTCCGCATTTCTGTTGAAATACCTCCACACCGAAGAGCTGATTTTTTTGGTATTTTCACCAGGCATGTCAACGGCCATATTCCTCCCACGGACAACAGGTGTCTCCCCGGGTGCCTGACTTAAACAAACCACCTCACCATCAGAATCCTCCTGGTCAATTTCCTCCCCAGCGCCAGCAACACCCATATCCTCCTCATCCTGGTGTACTTCAACACTGACATCTTCAATCTGACTATCAGGAACTGGACTGCGGGTGCTCCTTCCAGCACTTGCAGGGGGCGTGCAAATGGTGGAAGGCGCATGCTCTTCACGTCCAGTGTTGGGAAGGTCAGGCATCGCAACCGACACAATTGGACTCTCCTTGTGGATTTGGGATTTCGAAGAACGCACAGTTCTTTGCGGTGCTACTGCTTTTGCCAGCTTGAGTCTTTTCATTTTTCTAGCGAGAGGCTGAGTGCCTCCATCCTCATGTGAAGCTGAACCACTAGCCATGAACATAGGCCAGGGCCTCAGCCGTTCCTTGCCACTCCGTGTGGTAAATGGCATATTGGCAAGTTTACGCTTCTCCTCCGACAATTTTATTTTAGGTTTTGGAGTCCTTTTTTTACTGATATTTGGTGTTTTGGATTTGACATGCTCTGTACTATGACATTGGGCATCGGCCTTGGCAGACGACGTTGCTGGCATTTCATCATCTCGGCCATGACTAGTGGCAGCAGCTTCAGCACGAGGTGGAAGTGGATCTTGATCTTTCCCTAATTTTGGAACCTCAACATTTTTGTTCTCCATATTTTAATAGGCACAACTAAAAGGCACCTCAGGTAAACAATGGAGATGGATGGATACTAGTATACAATTATGGACGGACTGCCGAGTGCCGACACAGAGGTAGCTACAGCCGTGAACTACCGTACTGTACTGTGTCTGCTGCTAATATAGACTGGTTGATAAAGAGATGTAGTAGTATGTATGTATAAAGAAGAAAGAAAAAAAAACCATGGGTAGGTGGTATACAATTAGGAACGGACTGCCGAGTGCCGACACAGAGGTAGCTACAGCCGTGGACTACCGTACTGTACTGTGTCTGCTGCTAATATAGACTGGTTGATAAAGAGATGTAGTAGTATGTATGTATAAAGAAGAAAGAAAAAAAAACCACGGGTAGGTGGTATACAATTATGGACGGACTGCCGAGTGCCGACACAGAGGTAGCTACAGCCGTGAACTACCGTACTGTACTGTGTCTGCTGCTAATATAGACTGGTTGATGAAGAGATGTAGTAGTATGTATGTATAAAGAAGAAAGAAAAAAAACCACGGGTAGGTGGTATACAATTATGGACGGACTGCCGAGTGCCGACACAGAGGTAGCTACAGCCGTGGACTACCGTACTGTACTGTGTCTGCTGCTAATATAGACTGGTTGATAAAGAGATGTAGTAGTATGTATGTATAAAGAAGAAAGAAAAAAAAAACACGGGTAGGTGGTATACAATTATGGACGGACTGCCGAGTGCCGACACAGAGGTAGCTACAGCCGTGAACTACCGTACTGTACTGTGTCTGCTGCTAATATAGACTGGTTGATAAAGAGATGTAGTAGTATGTATGTATAAAGAAGAAAGAAAAAAAACCACGGGTAGGTGGTATACAATTATGGACGGACTGCCGAGTGCCGACACAGAGGTAGCTACAGCCGTGGACTACCGTACTGTACTGTGTCTGCTGCTAATATAGACTGGTTGATAAAGAGATGTAGTAGTATGTATGTATAAAGAAGAAAGAAAAAAAAACCACGGGTAGGTGGTATACAATTATGGACGGACTGCCGAGTGCCGACACAGAGGTAGCTACAGCCGTGAACTACCGTACTGTACTGTGTCTGCTGCTAATATAGACTGGTTGATAAAGAGATGTAGTTGTATGTATGTATAAAGAAGAAAGAAAAAAAAACCACGGGTAGGTGGTATACAATTATGGACGGACTGCCGAGTGCCGACACAGAGGTAGCTACAGCCGTGAACTACCGTACTGTACTGTGTCTGCTGCTAATATAGACTGGTTGATAAAGAGATGTAGTAGTATGTATGTATAAAGAAGAAAGAAAAAAAACCACGGGTAGGTGGTATACAATTATGGACGGACTGCCGAGTGCCGACACAGAGGTAGCTACAGCCGTGGACTACCGTACTGTACTGTGTCTGCTGCTAATATAGACTGGTTGATAAAGAGATGTAGTAGTATGTATGTATAAAGAAGAAAGAAAAAAAAACCTCGGGTAGGTGGTATACAATTATGGACGGACTGCCGAGTGCCGACACAGAGGTAGCTACAGCCGTGAACTACCGTACTGTACTGTGTCTGCTGCTAATATAGACTGGTTGATAAAGAGATGTAGTAGTATGTATGTATAAAGAAGAAAGAAAAAAAAACCACGGGTAGGTGGTATACAATTATGGACGGACTGCCGAGTGCCGACACAGAGGTAGCTACAGCCGTGGACTACCGTACTGTACTGTGTCTGCTGCTAATATAGACTGGTTGATAAAGAGATGTAGTAGTATGTATGTATAAAGAAGAAAGAAAAAAAAACCACGGGTAGGTGGTATACAATTATGGACGGACTGCCGAGTGCCGACACAGAGGTAGCTACAGCCGTGAACTACCGTACTGTACTGTGTCTGCTGCTAATATAGACTGGTTGATAAAGAGATGTAGTAGTATGTATGTATAAAGAAGAAAGAAAAAAAAACCACGGGTAGGTGGTATACAATTATGGACGGACTGCCGAGTGCCGACACAGAGGTAGCTACAGCCGTGGACTACCGTACTGTACTGTGTCTGCTGCTAATATAGACTGGTTGATAAAGAGATGTAGTAGTATGTATGTATAAAGAAGAAAGAAAAAAAAACCACGGGTAGGTGGTATACAATTATGGATGGACTGCCGAGTGCCGACACAGAGGTAGCTACAGCCGTGAACTACCGTACTGTGTCTGCTGCGACTGGATGATAAATAATGATATAAAAAATATATATATATCACTACTGCAGCCGGACAGGTATATATTATATAATGACGGACCTGCTGGACACTGTCTGTCAGCAGAATGAGTTTTTTATAGAATAAAAAAAAAACACCACACAAGTGAAGTCACACGACGAGTGTTTAACTTTTTCAGGCAATCACAATATAGTATACTACTAACTATACTGGTGGTCAGTGTGGTCAGTCACACTGGCAGTGGCACTCCTGCAGCAAAAGTGTGCACTGTTTAATTTTAATATAATATGTACTCCTGGCTCCTGCTATAACCTATAACTGGCACTGCAGTGCTCCCCAGTCTCCCCCACAATTATAAGCTGTGTGAGCTGAGCACAGTCAGATATATATACATAGATGATGCAGCACACTGGGCTGAGCAGTGCACACAGATATGGTATGTGACTGAGTCACTGTGTGTATCGTTTTTTTCAGGCAGAGAACGGATATATTAAATAAAACTGCACTGTCTGGTGGTCACTGTGGTCAGTCACTAGTAAACTCTGCACTCTCTACACTTCTACAGTACTCCTAAGCTCCAGTAAATCAGGTCAATCTCTCTCTCTCTCTCTCTTCTAATCTAAATGGAGAGGACGCCAGCCACGTCCTCTCCCTATCAATCTCAATGCACGTGTGAAAATGGCGGCGACGCGCGGCTCCTTATATAGAATCCGAGTCTCGCGAGAATCCGACAGCGTCATGATGACGTTCGGGCGCGCTCGGGTTAACCGAGCAAGGCGGGAGGATCCGAGTCTGCTCGGACCCGTGAAAAAAACCATGAAGTTCGGGCGGGTTCGGATTCAGAGAAACCGAACCCGCTCATCTCTAGTTACTACAGTGTTCAACACACACACACACACACACACACACACACACACACACACACACACACACTGACCCCAGGCCCATTTATATAACTGTTCATCTACCTACTTCAAAAACAGATGAAAATAGTATTTATATGATTATCTTTGAATATCTAACAGCCATTTACAATGTGTGTAGCATGCCGCTCGCAGATGTGCTACCTGTATAACTTTTTGTGTGTTAATAGCACAGGACATGCATCTGCCATTGGGCATGTTAGATATTGTAAATCTAGAGCTGATACCGTGCCTGTTTGACCCTGCCTGCTAACAACTAAGCAAGTATCTTTTTTATTGACACTTGGTTCTTCAACTGTTCCATTTTGGTGAAGACTGGGCGCTCATTTACCATCCCCTCCCTAGGTTAGCAAGTGCCAACTACATGTTGCATTCAGGTCCACCTTTGACAATGCTTTGTGTGTCAGGCATGCTGAAATGGCTCGGTATAAACTCAACCAGAGCAGGAACACCTTTGGAATGGTGATAAGCGTGCCAATGTTTTGTACCCAGATTTAATTTTGGTGCCACTGACAAGGAACAAGAAAGCTATATATGCTCTACATTGGAGCCACATTTGTTTAGGAAGCTACTGTATTTAGGATAGTAGGAAAAGTCCTATCTTTTTACAGTAGGTTAACAGTGGGACATAAGGCTTAATGATAAGGGACCTTGGGGGTAATTCAGACCTGATCACTACTGTGCATTTCGCACAGCCTGCGAAAGAGGTCTGTACTGCGCATGAGTATACACCGCAATGCGTCGGCGCGTGAGATGACTGCACTCGGCATCAGTGTATAACAATGGGATGGTGCAAAAAAAGCAATCGCACGGGCGATTGCAAGGTGACTGACAGGAAGAGGCAATTTGTGGGTGGCAACTGATCGTTTTGTAGGAGTGTCCGGGAAAACGCAGGAGGGACCAGGCGTTTGGAGGGAGGGTTTCTGACGTCAGCTCCGGCCCCGATCATCGCAGCGGCAGAGTAAGTCCTGGGCTGAGCAGGGACTGCACAAACTCATTTTTGTGCAGCTCTCCAACAAATGCGATCACATACCTGCACACAGCAAATACCCTCCCCCCTGTAGGCGGTGACTACCTGATGGCAGGGATGCAAAAAATGCACCCTAGCTATCAGGTCTGAATTACCCCACTTATTCCTACCCCCACGACAGGAGTTACCCCATAAAACAAATAGCCATACAGTCACTTGGTTGCATGAGTAGATCACACTTTACCCAGGAAAAATATAAAGAGAACACACATGTTGCATATTAACAACGGGTAACAACAGGTAATAAGTAAACAATAAAATATAATAATGGGAAACAGAAAAAGGGGCATACAGGAATCTCTGGAGATCTACATGAGTGTACAATCCCACGCAAGACACAAAAACCAAGAAGTTTCTTTATATTTTTTTTAGCAACAAGGAGAAATGGAATTCTAATGGCCGGCTACAAAACTACATACTAAATATTTTTGAGGGGTTTTTTTGCACAAGGCAAATGATAATAGGATAGAATGCAGCGAAGCCTGATTTGCCAGTTACTGTAATCTGTATCTGACTGCACAGAACCAATTTTCAGTATACGCCATAATTTAGTGTATATAGACAATATCATTATACAGGTTGAGTATCCCTTATCCAAAATGCTTGGGACAAGAAGTATTTGGGATAGCGCATTATTCCGTATTTTGGAATAATTGCATACCATAATGAGATATCATGGCGATGGGACCCAAGGCTAAGCACAGAATGCATTTATGTTTCATATACACCTTATACACACAGCCTGATGGTCATTTTAGCCAATATTTTTAATAACTTTGTGCAGTAAACAAAGTGTGTTTACAATTACACACAATTCATTTATGTTTCATATACACCGTATACACACAGCCTGAAAGTCATTTAATACAATATTTTTAATAGCTTTGTGTATTAAACAAAGTTTGTGTACACTGAGCCATCAGAAAACAAAAGTTTCACTATCTCACTCAAAAAATTCTGTATTTCGGAATATTCCGTATTTTGGAATATTTGGATATGGGATACTCAACCTGTAATAGTTATCCTGTATATACTGGATTCTCAGTATCTGCTGTTATTATCCTATTTTTCATGTATGGATAACTGCAGAGTACTGTTATTCTGATTCTTTATGCTTGATAGAACTTTTAGTATCTATCTTTATTTTGTATGTATAGACAATCTCACCATGACAGCGTTTTGTTCAATGGCCCTCATTCCGAGTTGTTCGCTCGCAAGCTGCTTTTAGCAGCATTGCACACGCTAAGCCGCCGCCTACTGGGAGTGAATCTTAGCTTAGCAAAATTGCGAACGAAAGATTCTCAAAATTGCGAATAGAAATTTCTAAGCAGTTTCTGAGTAGCTCGACACTTACTCTGCCACTGCGATCAGTTCAGTCAGTTTCGTTCCTGGTTTGACGTCACAAACACACCCAGCGTTCGCCCAGACACTCCCCCGTTTCTCCAGCCACTCCCGCGATTTTTCCCAGAAGCGGCAGCGTTTTTTCAGACACTCCCATAAAACGGCCAGTTTCCGCCCAGAAACACCCACTTCCTGTCAATCACACAACGATCACCAGAACGAAGAAAAAACCGAATAAACCTCTCCTCACTCAAAAGAGTGGGTGTGCCAAGCGCTTGATAGAGCTGGTTCTCCTGAGCAGCTGTATAACCTTGGACAGTCACTCCAAAACTAAACACAAAACACAATGGTACTAGAAGTACTCATACAGCGCTAAAAAATGAAATAAATGAATAAATCTAAGCAGACAGGTGGAAAGGATCAATCAACAATTTAATATAAAAAAAAATGGGTAAAATAATGCCCCGGGTGACAATTGATGAGCACCAATACATACAGAGAACAGTTAAAAAACCATGGCTCGTTTAAAAAAGCCTGATTGGATCAACAATGGGACAAATCCAGTGGTTGGTGGACTTCAATTTCCCTTTAACCATTAGAGATGTATGTCTTTCCACAAATATTTACCAATCCTGGAGGTACAAATGCAAACTTCCCTGATGGTATCTCAGCAAATGAGGATCTCAGCACATCAGTTGAAAGGGAATGAGTTAGTACTCCATTAGCAATAGGATGGTTGTGGAGGAATGGTTCCAAGTTTCTTTAAGAGTCCACCGTCCAAATGATCCTGGATAATATGTGTCCCAGTGGCCAACAAGTAAATCCTTACGCGTTTCGCTGTCTTCAGGGGGCAGCTTTGTCAAAGGTAAGTGCTCTCTGTAAAAATCATCCCTTATATAGGGCATAAATTGGTTAATCCACATCACCTGTCTGCAATACCAGTCAAATATAAATTTATTCAAAATATAATTTAAAAACATAATTCTAATAAAGGAGGCAAACCTATTTATTATCCTTATTTTTAATATTAAAAACGAGTGTTTTATAACAGTATTTCAATGTATAATACCATAATTTCCAAACTAAGTATCTGTACCATTCGATCAAGGGGAATAGATATACATAAAAATCCACTGGACTTCACTGTCCTCAATTCTATTTGTGCTCTAGTAGCTGCACATTGTGCGGTCACGTGGAATGGCTGTCATACGTCACGTGACCCGCACTACCAATCGTACTGTAATGCATAATTTACAACCCTGGTGGTCATGTGGTTCACGATTACCCTCTCCCAATGTTCCGGTCACGTGGGTCCGGCGTCATGAATCACATGACTCAAACTCCCAGTCAGCGTCAAATATACAGTTATGACCATCATGGTCACATGACTCGAGGTGGGCCTATCGCGGCCCTTTCAACTCCATAGTGGATGAGCTAGGGGCACCCGACCTGATCGCGCATCACGGAGCCGCGTCATCTTAGCTCCGATCACGTGACTCAGTCATATGCTCCAAAGTCATTCAAACTATTGGTTGGCTTGCGGCTGTGTTCATTGGACAAAATGCTCGGCCAACACTCATTCTTATTGGTCGTTATATCTTATCTGTAAATAGTATTCTATCACGCTGTCATCAACATTACTGTGTTTGACTCTAATTATAGTGCGCACACACATTGGATTAAAGGGGTATCGCCAAAAGGTTAATTCCTAAATCAGAATGAATAATATTTCAATAGACTGCTATTTTCCACATACTTAACGAATACTAATGTGGTCATCATAATTTATAATACACAGTTTCTATTAACAAGTTTGAATTTCATCACAATTACATAATTAATAGATTGTATAGCTACATAACAATATATAAATAGATAATATTGAGCCTAATTATCAACTTTTTAATATTTAATCAATATCCTTTATTAATACTACATGACTTTGATACAAAAAATCAATCCTGATACAAAGAAAATAGCTTCAGATAGATAAATATCTCCTTAGTGACTTTCATATCACCGCATTCAGTTCCATTCCCTCATTTAACCCATACGGATGAAGTGTGTTCTTTTTAAAAATCCAGTGTATCTCCTGTTTCTGTAACCTATTAAACCTGTCTCCTCCCCTTTCAGTTTCCTTAATGTGTTCTAAACATATTAGTTTTAGGGAGTCCGGATTGCTTTTGTGGTGTTCAAAAAAGTGTCTAGAGACACTGTGATCAATTCTTTTATTTACAATATTTCTTCTGTGTTCTAAGAATCTTAGTTTAACCTTACGAGTGGTTCTTCCTACATAACCAAGATTGCATTGGCACTGCAGTAGATATATCACCCAGCTGGTTTCACAATTCATGAATTCCTTCAGTACAAAATTATTTCCATCAAGTGAGCATTTTATATTTTTAGTTTTATTCACTACATATTTACATGTCAAGCATCTGGATTTATTACATCTATAAAAACCATGTGGTTTCGATGGAACAAAGAAAAAACCTCGTAATGCCGTGAGTAAAATACCTAACTGCATAGCAAATTTACTTGGCGCAGTCGCAGTGCGAACATTGCGCATGCGCAAATAGCGGAAAATCGCTGCGATGCGAAGAAAAGAACCGAGCGAACAACTCGGAATGAGGGCCAGTATACTGAGTTTCGTTTTCAGTATATAGCATTATTAGTATGAACAACTGAACATGATTATTGTTGTCTATTTCGGTATGCTGGGTAGAACAGAAAGGCAGTGGTAGATTACAATAAAGATAAATGATGGTAGAACTCAGGGCCTAGAGTAGTAGGGGGCATGCAGTTTGCCAATATACTGGTCTTCTAGGACTGTCACAGGAAAATTATTAAAATGCTGATAGGGTGGTATTGTTTGATTTATGTTTTTATTACAGCAGCGCTATTGCACTACACTGAAGATCAATTTGTTTTGTGGGGGAGGGTTTAATTTATAAAATGGCACTTGTCAAGTGATGTTCTGACTCCTCTGCTTTTTAACAGAAGTCACTGTTTCTAGCAAAGCTAAAAGAGAACTGGTAGGGTGAAGGAAAAAAATAGAAGCGAACGATGGAAAAAAGGGAATTACAAGATAGGTTAGAACTACATTATGGTGTGGAGAACCTAGGTTAAGGTGCACACACACAGTGCGGAAACATAGTGCATGTTGCACAATGGGGGTCATTCCGAGTTGATAGCACGCTGCCGATTTCCACTGCGCTGTGATCAGGTCTCTACTGCGCATGCGTATGCACTGCAATGCACACGCACGTCGTACGGGTACAATGCGGATCGTTGCTGAGCTATGGATTTAACGAAGAATCCATACGCACAGCCGATCGCAAGAAGATTGACAGAAAGAGTGCGTTTATGGGTGTCAACTGACCGTTTTCTGGGAGTAGTAGGGAAAACGCAGGCGCATCCAGGAGTTTGGAGGGTGGGTGTGTGACGTCAATTCCGGCACCAAAAAGACTGACGTGATCGCAAGGGCTGAGTAAGTTCAGACCTACTCTGAAACTGCACAAAATGTTTTTGCAGAGCTCGGCTGCACAGAAGTTCGCACAATTGCAAAGCGAAAATACACCCCCCAGTGGGAGGCGATTATGTGTTTGCACGGCTGCTAAAAACAGCTAGCTAGAGATCAACTCGGAATGAGGGCCAATGTGTATAAGTTTGCGATGCCGATGCGTGGTCCTGCAGGATTGGCATAGCAAGAAAATATAGTGGGTGCAGGCAGGACCGATACTGACTACATGCCCCCAGGTGCAATATAGCCTTACATGAGGAGCCGCGCTACACACTGCTGGCGCCGCTGCTTGTCATCCAGTTTGACAGGCGTAGTGTCAGCTGGCAGCAACAGCAGGGTAGCAGAGCAAGGAGAGTGCCTCTTCAGCTTGGCGCTTCCATGCTTTGCATAACCTTGCTGAGCGGATAGGTATGGCTCTGCATGCGGCCCCCCTTCCTCCCTTCTTGTCTACTGCACAAGCGCAGGTCTCTGGGAGCATTATACGTGTGCCAAAATTCCTGTGGAATGCTATGCTGTACTAACACAGATCTCCAGGAAAATGACGATGGTGCCATTTATCTGGTGATTTTTGTAGAGCCAAGTGTTATCTGTGGGTACAGGGAATGTGATGTGAGGCCCATCTGGGACCTAAAGGCCCATAGATGCGCCCATGGATGTGTTATTTAACCTTATTTGTCCTGCACCAGAAAGATCAGGTAAATAAAAAAGACAATATATAGCTATGGTAACAAAAGCAAAACACAATGGCAAAACTGGGCAATGTGTGATGGAAACATAGGCAGATGTATTATTAAGCCTGGAGAAGTGACAAACCAGTGATAAGTGGAAGGTGATAATGCACCAGCCAATCATTATGGGTTTGAAAAATGACCGGAGCTGATTGGCTGGTGCGTTATCACCTTCCACTTATCACTGCTTTATCACTTATTTATTACTTCTCCATGCCCCATAGTTACAAACTCATATAAAAGAGCTGTGCAGGAAACATCATATAGACCAATGCTAGGCAACTATCCAGACAGAATGACCCATAGGGTCTTATGCAGATTTGGGATTAAGCACATATATTTTTGGCACTAATTGAAGTCTTAAACATTAATACGGTACCGTAATGAGGGCGATGAAAATGGTGCCACTGCCCAGGGTGCCTGGCTGAGGTGGTGGCACAGTTGCTGCCGTAGCAGCACCTGTCCCCAGTTTGTGCGGTGCCTGGAGGGACATCCTGTTGCTTGGATGCACCAAAAATGTCCTTCGTATGTTTATAGATTTGGAACACTGGATTGTTACACATCAGAGTGAGGAGTATTATCCAATCAAGATGAAATTCTGTGGATA
Source organism: Pseudophryne corroboree (assembly GCF_028390025.1). NCBI lineage: Eukaryota > Metazoa > Chordata > Amphibia > Anura > Myobatrachidae > Pseudophryne > Pseudophryne corroboree. The sequence goes on from NC_086449.1 coordinate 258,992,919, forward strand.
CCAGGAGTACACCAAATGTATATGTGACACACCCGGCCCGAGTGTGAGTGCGATTACCTTATTGGTGCAGGGAAATCCCAGTTCTTGTTATCCGGCAGTTCAGAGACACCTGCTGGGAACTGAAGGAGCAAGTAACAATAGGGCTATGCAATCAGGGTCTTTTATTATTCCACAATTGTTACAATCTGCATGTGTACTACGTCACTGGGGCGAGAACCCATGAATTACTCTATGCTGTCAGACATCTGGTTAATAAACAGGTCACTTCAATAATGCTTCTGCACTTGTAACAAACACAACACGTTCAGTACAGTGGTCTCATCAACAGTAAGTGAGTTACTTTATCTATAGCTTATATAACATATCACAACAGTGCGATTAATAGTTACTAGTATGTCTCACTCCCTATTTTAGGCTATACCTTTTATTACTAACACTTGCAAGTGTGTGGTAAAAAAAAACCCGACCTGTGCACAGGGATTTAAGTCTCTATTTCTGTAAATAGGGATTACACCCACAGTCACTGTCCTATTCACCGATGCTGGGTAGCAGAATATGCCTTTGGGCAGGTAACCCAGTGTTAATATGAGATATGGAAGGAGAGAAGGGGAGACATGTGTCTTTGTAATAGCCCTGGCTCAGTTCTGTGGTGACAGTGTTGATGCCCAGTGTCCCTGGCTCAAATCTGCGGTGGTTGTGAGGGTGCCCAGTACCTTCCTCAGTTGCCAGCTCCAGGTGGATGTCACGATCCCTGACTCATACAGTATCCCTTGGTCACTGTAGTCTCGCCTAGACGCACCCGCACGGTAGCTGCCTGTGCGTAGTAGGCCTCTGTGGAAGCAATCGCTGTCTCCAAACCTAGGTCACGCTAGTGTGGGTGCTATGCATTGCCGTACTCAGCTCTGACCCCTTGTCCTGCTCCGGGAACACCACCGCTGCATCACTCCTGGCTCACGCCACGTGTGTCCACACACTGGCCCTCCTGCGCGCTCTCCACACTGTAGCTCCTGTTCCCTCCTCTGCACACATGTAATGCTCCAGCTGATCAGCTCACTCCTCACACAGGTCAGGGGTTTATCAAAACAGCGGGCTTTTCTCTTCCTGCTTCAGAGCTGAGTCTGCCTTCCCTGGGTCCTAGTGCCCCTCTTGTTCCATTAACCCTGTGTTGTCAGGATCTTGAATAGTCTGAGGGAATCTCTGATGTCTCTAGGGAAATCTTGCAGGGGTCCCTGATGGGACAGGGATACCACATATACACAATTTTGTTTTCATTAATTCAACAGCACTCACACCACAGTAAGTCTCATTTACAGTACACATACCAGTCATGACATTAAATTTGTCACTTGCAGTGATGATTGACATACTGCAGGCATTTGGGGGCGGCGACAGGGTGGCACCCCGACAGCCAGGAAAAGTAGACAGGTTTCAGGGAGCAGCCTCCAGCCGCTCCCACCCCTCCCCCCCCAGCAGCCACCTGCACCTGCCCGCTTACCCAGAAAAAGTGGGCACCCCCCCAACATCCACCCACACCCACCCATTTGTTAAGTAAAAGTGGGTGGAGCAATGTTGTGTTTTTCATCATTGTAGCCTCGCCCTCTCTTTACAGTGCCACTAATCTGTGCGTTGTAAAGTGGGTGCAGGGCCATCTTTTTGTATGGGCTCAATGAGCTCTTGCCCAAGGGCACCAGGAGTATAAGGGCCCTAGGCTGATAGCTGAGGGTCCCCTCTTTCCAGGGGTACCAGATTTTTGAAAACTGGCCCTGGGCAACCGGAGATATCCGACTCGAAAGCAGTGGTCCCCATCCAAGCCTGTTAATTGCTCTCCCCATTCAAGCCTGTCAATTGGTCTTCCCAGCCAGATATCTTGGGTTCTGTCTGACTTAGAATTTTTCTGAGGATAAAGCTGGGACTCTCCCCTTTTGGTGGACACTGCCAGCTTGTCTCTACTATGCCCAGAACCAGAGATATCAGCCTTCAAGCAACTGGTCCCTGCTCTAGCTCCACACGCCTAACATGCAGTTTTAGATTTTTGTTTGTGAATTGCTCTGGCTCCTCAACTCTGATCCCCAAGTCCCCAGAATTTTCTGAAAGGTGGGACTCTCTAGTTTTTTATCCCATTCAATGCTAAGAAATATATTTTAAGAAACTTGAGATATCTGCTGTCAAGCAAGCTGCCCTCCCACCGGAAAATGATAAATATTAAGCCCACTCCACTATCCACCGCTCCCCTACATATTAAACACCCCCTACCACCCTGGAAGTCATGTACCAGGGCTTCTTCATTCAACCCAATGCCCCCTTCTACAGTTTAGCCCCATCTATGCAGTAAAGGAGTAATTAGCAGAAGTTACTGCTCCAGGTCCTACATGCTGAGCGGAAGATAGAACACCCCTACAGCCCGCAGGACATTAAAGCTGCCACTGATAGCACTCCCCACCCCTACCGCTGGAGGATGGGTAGGGGGCCCAGTGCATTGCTGTGCCCAGGGGGCCTACACTGCTGTTAAGACGGCTCTGAGTGGGTGGCAGTGTCACCGAGCCCCCACACTGCCCGCCTAAGGCTGTTCCATGCCCCCTGTTGTGCTGACCTACCCTCTTCCTCCTGGAAAGTCAGCAAATATGTTACAGACACAGCTTCACTGGCTCCAGTAGGGTGATTTCTCCAGACATCCTGAGGGTTGCTGAGATGTCTGACGGCCGCCATGCAGAGGAATCCAATGCTGCAGAGGATCACAGAAGGCAACAGTGGGAGTCTATTTACACAAGACGCATCCTGTAGCTTTTGCATATGTTTAGATAGGCCGCTGCATACAAAGACACAGTATCTGCGCTATAGCATCCATCTCTCATTCAGCCCCTACATGCAGGAGAAAACAGCGTAGCTTGCAAGTAAATGATAGTACATTTTGGACAACAACACATGAATTTAATTGAAAAGAAACTGGCAAAGTCAGTAATGCAGTAAACGCCATCACACTGCATAAGAATGACAGACTAGGGCAGAAACCAAGAGCAGGAGAGTTTTCTTAGTCGTGCAGTGGCTGCTCCACAAGTGATTACTTGACATCCTCTATGAATCTGTTTTTAGCATGGTACTGACAGCCTATATGCACAATACAGTCACAGACCCTCCGTTCCAATTAGTAATGATTTAGTCTCCCAATTTATAACCTTCAACACTAGCACAGTCTTATTGACTGAATTTAACAAAAGGGATGGCACAGAACAAATCTTAGCACAGTCAATTGACATTGAAAACACTACTAAGACTACAATTTAACCCAGTATGAAAAGATATCTTGTAACATTCACAAATCTATTTCTGAAACTTACAATACATTGGCAGAGTTTTGGAGACTTGACACTGCAAGATATTGTACTAGTCATCTATAGCCATGAATGCAGTCATCATACAAGTGTGTGAATTATATGAGGGGCTCTTGTGTACAAGGAGAAATGTATTATGGGTTTAGTGATCCTCTCAGAACATGGAAGTCATAATTAAACATAAGATATTGCTGTATTAAACAGGTGTAAATCCTTAAAATATATAACTAATACATTATATAATTATAAGTATATACCGCATAGGATAATGTTCTACACTGTGAAATGTACTCAAGCTATTATATATTCACCAGTGCCGCAACTAGACATTTTAGCTCAGTGTGCAAGATAGGGCATCTGCGCCCCCCCCCCCCCTATGTAAAAAAGGGGCAGTGTACGCCATGGCCGCATGCAAAAAATGTAGGGGCGTGGCTTCATGGGGAAGGGGTGTGGCAACAAAATAATACCCATTCATATTACATATTATAGTTGTCTCCATTATTGAAATTACGCCGCACAGTAGCGCCACTACACCAGGTACAGCCCCTCTTACACATTACGGCGGATAGATTCCCCTTTTTACACATTACGGCAGTGTCCCCTTTTTACACATTACGGCAGACAGCGTCCCCTTTTTACACATTATGGCAGATAGTCCCACTTTTTACACATTACAGTAGACAGTGTCCCCTTTTTACACATTATGGCAGACTGCGTCCCCTTTTTACACATTACGGCAGACAGCGTCCCCTTTTTACACATTACGGCAGACAGCGTCCCCTTTTTACACATTACGGCAGACAGCAATCCCCTTTTTACTCATTACGGCAGACAGTGCCCCCTCTTTACACATTACGGCAGACAGCGTCCCTTTTTACACATTAAGGTAGACAGCGCTCCCTTTTTTACACATTACGGCAGACTGCGTCCCCTTTTTTACACATTACAGCAGACAGCGTCCCCCTTTTACACAGTAGGTAGACAGACCGATAGATAGATAGATAGATAGATAGATAGATAGATAGATAGATAGATAGATAGATAGATAGATAGGTAGATAGACAGACAGACAGATAGATAGATAGATAGATAGATAGATAGATAGATAGATAGATAGATAGATAGATAGATAGATAGATAGATAGATAGAGAGATAGATAGACAGACAGACAGACATAATAGAATAGAATAGATGATACTTACCTTCTCTCAGGCAGTCAGACTCCTCGGTGCTGGTAGCTCTGGGTGGCAGGGGAGGGGGAGGAGGGAGCCGCAGCAGCGCAGTGTAATTGCCGGTGGCGCCGCTGCAGCAGTCCCACTCCTTCCGCATTGGCTGCCAGCCGCCGCTGTGAATGCTGAGATGAGGTAAGCGCAATCCAGCATTCACAGCAGCGCCGAGGCCATCCAATGCGGAAGGAGAGGGACTGCTGCAGCAACAACGCCGGCAATTACACTGCGCTGCTGCGGCTCCCTCCTCCACCTCCCTCCTTCTCCGCTGCTCCCTCTACTCGTCCGGCACAGGCGGCTTGTAAAGAGTCAAATTGACTCATTACAAGCCACTGGCCGTTGCACCCTCAGTGCGACCTGGCACACACGTAGTTACGGCACTGATAATCACAGCTATCCTTAGTGACTTATATTTCTTCAGATTTAATAGTAATGATGTACATTATTCAGCCTATGTCCTGGCAGAAGCACAATGCCAGGGGCATAGCCAGAACTTTGTGGGCCCCATAGCAACATTTTGAAGGGACCCCCGTCCCAATGCTTCTAGAGAGACACTTCTCTGCAGCAGTTGTTAATTTTATGCCCCATAATAGTGCCCTAGTTCATTTTCTGAACCATAGTAGAGCCTTATTTAATGTTATGCCCCATAGTAGTGCCCTAGTTTCTTTTATGAATCGTAGTAGTGCTTAAGTCCACCCTATGTCACATTTCAGAGCTGCCAGTACACATTATGCCGCACAGTAACCCCAATTCACATTATGATATATAGTGCTCCCCGTTCATTTTGTGCCTCATTACAGTGCCCCAGTTCATATTATATAACATTAAAATGCCCTCCAGTTCATTTTATACCGCACTACAAAGAGCAGATCCAGGAGCATACCTAGATATATTGCAGGCCCCAAGGAAAAAGTTTGAAAGGACCCTTACGTACCACCCAATGGCGAAAAATATATATAACACATGTAACTTTGACAGGGAAGGTGGGCCCATCTCAGCTCTGGGCCCCATAGCAGCTGCACTGCCTGCACCTATGGTAGCTACTCCCTTGCACAATGCTATATATCTGTGAGAATTTACATTTAGGCGAAAATAATTTATCACATCTGCATTAAAACTGGTGGATAAATGACCAAAAATATATATTTTTAAATGTAGTAAACATATCTATAGATATAGAACTATCCCAAATATGTGAGTAATGTTAATTGTTTAACTTTAACATTATTACTATATATGAGGGGTATCCAATTAGTGCTGATCCATTTTCGGCGAGTGAAAACAGACAGCTATCATGATTAAAGACTGATCATTATCACGGTATCCTATTACAGGCCATTTTCACTGGCCGAAAACAGACCCATAATCGCACAAAAACATGTGTTATCATGGCTCTTGCAGCCGCTTATCGCGGATTATGCTTCGGGTGCCTGTAGATAAGTGCCGGCATCTGGGGGAGGAGCCTGCCTTATTAACGCGGGTCATTGGATACCCCCCTAAGTTGTAAAAATGCAAATTTTTATATGTAAAAATAACTAAGTGGTACGTACTGTAAGTGCCAACCACTTTGAGTATATTTTCAGTGCATTTTTATAGAGAATATGAGGATGGAAGGATCTCTCTATATAGATTTACACACACATATAGTAGTCAAAGTCAGCCAGGCTTTTATTTTAAAACTATAAAATTCCATCCAGTTATATTTCCCAAATCACCACATTGATCACCTAATTGATATGCTGGTTGCTTCTTTTTGGTTATATATATGCATACACTACTAAAATCGATCTAACAAAGTTTAAGTCAAAGAATAAAAACTGATGCATTAGGATAAAAAATTATTAAGTCTTACCTGTACTTTTACGGTGAGAAATGTTTGCAGCCAGATCTGGAAGTGGAGGTGACATCGCAATGGTGTCATGTACGTTTGCTCAGGATTTTCTCTTAAACATTTCAAAGCCACGTACAACAGAAGCATAAAATGTATATACCATGCACACAAGATGCTTATATTTGACTGACTGCACTGAAACAATCACTAACATTCCATACTCAAGCTGAGTGACATCACAAAAGCTGTTTATGATGTAAGGTAGTCACATGATCAGCCTGGTCACAGATGTTACATCCCATTGTATTTACATTTTATATCTTAAGAGGGAGAAATGTCTGTTTACAACAGTTTATTGGGCACTACAGTAACCGATAAGTGTTTCCATCAATAAGTGTTGTGACGGCAAATGTATTACTACTATGTATGGAGGGGGACCGTGTGCAGGATCTGTCTGGGCCCCCTCCTCTCTAGCTGGAAGCGCTGTAACTGTAGCACTGTCCCAGAGCCTAGAGCGCATGTGAGATCTCTGGGAAAATGGCGAGGTGCCCATTGTCCCAGTGATTTTCCTACTGCACATGCGCAAAATATCGGGAAAATGGCGCTGCACCATTTTCCGAGTGATTCCTGCAGCACTGCTTCTGTGCCACGGGACTCTGGAGGATAAGTATTCAAAATAATGGGTGCAGGGTGTTGGCCCCCTGGGGTCCGCGTGTTCCACACACACTGCACCCATTATAAGTATGACAGTGGGTCTATCTACAAAGACTTGGTGAGAGATAAAGTGGACAGAGATAAAGTGGACAGAGATAGGCTGGTTTTAAAAAATTACAGTTAGGAGCGGTTGGTTGGTTGGTTGGTTGGTTGGTTGGTTGGTTGGTTGGTACTTTATCTCCATCCACTTTATCTCTCTCCAAGGCTTAGTACATAGACCCCCTAAATGATGCCGTTTCCTTTTTTAGAATCAGTGGACAAGGAAGACAGAGAGGGATAAAGCGGGAATGAAAAAAATGTGTAGGGAGAACTCTTGTCATTAACAGGTGGATTCAAAGACTTCATAATCAATCCTTTGAGGGGTTGGGTACTGGATTCCCACAGTCAGGATTTCAATGGTAAAAATACTGACAGTGGCATCCTGACTGTCAAAAGCCCGACACATATTGGTATGTACTGTGACGTTCCCCTAACCTCCCCATAACCTTAACCCACCCCTCCCACTGCCTAACACTAACCCTCCCCTCCCGCAGCCTACATTCCTCCTTGGGTTACAAGTGGCAAATGGCAGAAATTCTAAATATATTTGGCCCTTATCATAAAAATGAGTGACACCCTTTTCTATACCCAGGATTAACTCTGTCAAAATACTATTTTTCCAAAACGTCTGTCTTAACCTTCCCCAAATTAGGATCTAGTGGGGAAAGTCACCCGCTCAAAATGTGTTTCTTAGCAAACGTAAAACTGTCACTAGTATGGGTTTGAGTTTGAACAATATGTTTTCTCTGTGCATGTGAGTTAATTATTTAAATGCAACAACTAATTATCTAGTCCACCCAACTGCTTACACTATGGAACAGGAGAATTAAAGACCATATACCCAATATGCAATCAGCAATATTTCTAAATATATTCTAAGATGCAGTAAAGATGATGGATGGTGAAGTGGATAACATTGCTACCTTGCAGCTACCTCACAGCACTGTGGGCATGGGTTTGATTCTATCTAAGCCACTATCTGCGTGTTGGTAATTTTTACTTTTCAACCAAAAGAGTTCTGGTACATTGGGGTGTCCATCAACTGTAAAGCTCTTCCCACTCAATTTACAGGGAATTTTAGGTCTGTTTCTAATACATGAAATAGAGTGTGGTTGTGCCAGAGTGATGGACAGTGATACCTGTTGTAAATTGTAACCAATGTTACTTAAGGTGTAATTTACCTAATTTCCAACACTGGTCTAATGGATAAAGAGCTTGAGTGTTATACAGGTCAGATGCTCTGGCTGTGCAACCCTCTATAGATAAGCCTGTCCTTTCTCCTTTACACCTTAGTGCAGAGGTTCTCAAACGCGGTCCTCAAGGCACCCCAATGGTCCAGGTTTTAGGTATATCCATGGCTCAGCACAGATTGTTAAATCAAAATGACTGAGCTGCTAATGAAGGGGTCTATTTACTAAGCCTTGGACGGGGGTAAAGGGGATGAAGTAAAAGTACCAGACAACCAGCTCCTTACTGTCATTTTGCAAACCCAACCTGTGACATGGCAGTTAGTAGCTGATTGGATGGTACTTTATCTTCGTCCACCTTATCTCCATCAAGGCTTAGTAAATAGACCCCTAAGTCACCTGTAGCCAACCATGGATATACTTAAAACCTGGACCATTGGGGTGCCTTGAGCAGGGGCGGTGACAGGAAGGGTCAAAGGGGACACCAGTACCGGCTCAGCAGGAATGTGAGCCATCTTGTCTAACTAGAGCAGCGAGCTGTAGGTGGTGTGGGTGCAGCCTTAGAGTGACAGGAGCCTCTCACACACAATGACTGTGCGGCGCGAGTGTGCACCCGCTCTTCCATGTCCAGCTCTGTTGTGGCAGTTATGGGACATGGCAGCAGCCCTGTTGGCCATTAGTCCTGTGCCCTGCGCCAGCCTTTTCTGGTGTGGTGTGAGGACCTCATGGTACCTTCTGTGTGGTACTGGGGAGTGCAGCGCGCATGGTGAGTCTCCCCCCGGGGTAAGAGTAAATTGGTGAGGGGATACAGGGATAGAGTGGGGGAGCTGGTAATGCATCATGGAGTCATTGGGGAGAGACAGACTGTGGTGTGTGTGTGGGAGGAAGGAGAGAGGAATAAAAAAGACTGTTGTGTGTGGGGTAGGAAGGAGAGACACACATTTATTCAGTTTTTCCAAACAGAAAAGAGTTTTACAAAAAAGACCACCACTCACGTTTCAGTAGCAGAGATGTATACTTAAAAAAAATCCATACAGTCAGATAGTAATGACAGCAACAGGCTGACAGTTGTTTGAAAGTAGGAGTGCAGCAAAGAAGGCTAATAAGATATTAGCATGCATAAAACGGGGAATTGATGCAAGGGACGAGAGTATTATACTCCCATTATATAAATCACTAGTGAGGCTACATCTTGAATACTGTGTGCAATTTTGGGCACCATATTACAAAAAGGATATCCTGGAGCTAGAAAAGGTTCAGAGGCGGGCGACCAAACTAATCAAGGGCATGGAGACGCTGGAATACGAGGAAAGGCTTGCAAGGCTAGGCATGTTTACATTGGAAAAGAGGAGACTAAGAGGGGACATGATCAACATCCACAAATACATATGGGGTCAATACACAGAGCTTGGGATGGACCTGTTTTCTATAAGATCAGCACAGAGAACACGTGGTCACTCGCTTAGGTTAGAGGAGAGGAGTTTCTACACATTGAGGCGAAAAGGTTTTTTTACAGTAAGGACAATACGTGTTTGGAATTCCCTGCCTGAGAGAGTAGTAACTGCGGACTCAGTCAACACCTTTAAGAATGGGTTAGATAAATTCCTATTGGATAAAGATATTCAGGGTTATGGTGCATAGGCACGCATTATAGTTAATTTAACTAGTCCTAACATAAAAATAACTAGTCCTATAATAAGACTGCATAGGAGACCACAAATAGGTTGAACTCGATGGACAATTGTCTTTTTTCAACCTTAGTTACTATGTTACTATGTTACTATGTTATTATGAATCAGTCAGTTGGTTTTCTTCAGGGGCCCCAGAGATATCATTGTACTGGGCCCCAAGATTTATGTTGGTGGCCCTGGCCTTGAGGACCGCGTTTGAGAACCTCTGCCCTAATGCATGGTGAAACATTATTATGTGAATAGTCACCCCTTTGATGGAAAATCATGTAGTCGCTAAATTGTCCCTATTCCCATGTAACTTGATATGCTCATCCAAACTTGCTTGTCCCCAGAACTGAAGTATGGTACACACCTATACATTCATCTGCTCATTCTCCCAAGATTGGGTGAATGAACATTGATTGTATAGGTGTGTACACAGCACAGATGTAGGAGGGTTAGCCAATAAGCGGCTTATAAAACTACGACAACGGTCGCAACCTGGAGGTTGCATCTTATGTGCTGCACATGCAACCTCCCGATCAGCCCCCACCCCCAACTCAGCCGTTGCTCCCGACTCACAGGAGATCACAGGGGTCACAGCTGGATACACACAGAGTCCGGCTGATCATGAGCGTTTTACCCGATCAGCCGGGGTCGAACAAATGTGTAATCAACCTTAATTCCCAAGTACAGTAGTGATCATTTAAGAAATGATAGCTGGCATAATTGGATACAGATTGCAATCTGGTGGACCATTACGCAATAGATAACATCTATCCTTGTGTATCAATGCCTATTTCCCTAAAGATTGTAAGCTTGCGAGCAGGGCCTTCCTATCTCTGTCTTTCTGTTATTACCCAATTTTGTTTTATCACTGTTGTTTGCAATTATAAAGCACAATAGAATTTGCTGTGCTATTTAAGCAACTGTTAAAAATTAAATATTAGTGACTGATCTGTGGAGAGTACCACTTTAAAGGTTGCAGTACCAGCATTTGGACAGCCATTACAGGCAATTTACACGCGTACTTGTGATGATAAAGCAGTTGGTAGAAGCAGGAAAACCAGAAGTAGCAGGAAATGATGTGTGAGAAAGCTATTTAGCCAGTGGAACAGCAAGATCAGTGTTTACTAAGCATCAGTCTATAGTAGAAGGGGTGTGGTTCGTTTTATCGACAGTGTCTAGGTCGACAATGTTTAGGTCGACTACTATAGGTCGACAGTCACTAGGTCGACATGGATTGAAGGTCGACAGGGTTTCTAGGTCGACATGTGCTAGGTCGACAGGTCTAAAGGTCGACATGAGGATTTTTTTTTTTTTTTTTTTCGTTTTCTTCGTAGAGTGACCGGGATCCCAAATTAGTGCACCGCGTCCCCTCGCATGGCTCGCTTCGCTCGCCATGCTTCGGGCATGGTGCCTTCGCTCTGCTACCGCTTCGCTCTGCACACTTTACCGTTCCAATCGTAGTCCACGTGGATCGTTAAGTATGAAAAGATCCAAAAAAAAAAGTGAAAAACTCATATCGACCTTTAGACCTGTCGACCTAGCACATGTCGACCTGGAAACCCTGTCGACCTTCCATACATGTCGACCTAGTGACTGTCGACCTATAGTGGTCGACCTAAACATTGTCGATCTAGACACTGTCGATCTTCAGACCGGATCCCAGTAGAAGTGTGCAGCAGTGTCAGGGTCACAGACATAAATTCATCCAGCCAAAGGTCCGTCTAGGAAGCAAATAGAGTGATCAAGGTTACATTCGAAGATTCAGCCCAGATAGCACAAAGGATACAGAATAACGCAAGGCAATGGCAAGATTTGTCTGAAACTATAGGGTATTTAAGGCAGCTGGCACCAATAAGGATCCTGTGAGGACTAATCTCCAAGGAACATAAATAACATGTGACAGCAATCAACTCAGAGTAACAAGAGATAACAGCAAAAACAGCATTTTCTAAAGACACCAAAATAGACATAATACTAAATGAAAGCCCACAGGTTTATGGATAGGTCTTAACTAGCTGCCTGCATACAAAAGGAGTCCCATGGAGGTCATGATGCACTAAATGAATGTGAATCTGTGAGAGGGGCGGTGCGGATGCAGTGCCTTCTGCCGTGCAGGTGTAGTCTTGCTGCTTACCTCGCATCACACTCTAACCTACAGGTCACGGAACCTTCTACGGACCTGGACACAGCGATCCCCTTCCAGATGTAGATGACGGCCGCACTAGAAAGGAAAGGAAATCAATGAAGGAGTATCAACTCTTTTCCAAAGGAATAGAGGATACTCCTGGGGTGGCGGCGACCTTCACCGGTTAGGTGAAAATCATCATTGGCATAAAGCCTCAGCCACCCAATTTTTACCTATGCAGCACTCACGCGCTGAGGTGTGGCTGGACCTTGCACAGCCGAGCAAGGTCAACTGAACCGACGCTCAGAGGACAGACGGACACAGGGACAGATAGACACAGATGATGCTCACCATTGCCAATCTTGTACTGCGTTCTTCCTCTTCACTTACAGGTGCCTTTAAGGAGGCGAAACAAACAACAGCAGTGCAGGGCCAAATGCTACCCTAGTGTGCATCCGCTACACTAGCTTCATTAACAGAGCCCTCAAACTAGCTCAGGCGTATGTAGTGCAACATAAACTATGCAAACTTTAAACAAACACTTTGCCCTGCACGGAAACAACAATCACAACAGTACCATACAAGAAATAACAACGTCCTATCCCTTTTTAATCCCTATCCCATAGTGCTGCTGTGACTATGTGTGTGGAACTGGGCCGCTCCTCCACACAGGGGAAAAACTTATGTTGTATTACTGAGGGGTGGGCGCCATACAGCCTACCCATCTCCCCATACACTAATTTATCAGGGGCTCAGGCCCTGCGGGCCTGTCTACATGTACACATTGGAGTGGTCTGGGCCTTGTGCCCAGTACCACCCTTATTCACCTTGGGGGGTGGGGAACACACTATTTATACTGGCCCTAGTGCTCCTAGCTGTCATCTCAGGCCTAAGGCCTGCCAATTACCCATGGGCCTAATGCACGCCTAATGTAGAGAAAGATGGGTCACCTGGACCTAATGCCCAGGGTCACCTAATATTCCTAAATGGCCGCTCTTAAATTAGGGTCTAATGCCCTCTAATGTGGCCACAGGCCTAATGCCTGAATTATGCCCACAGGCCATAATGCCCACCCACCTCGCCACAGGCCATAGGCCTGGCTGTGCCCCCAGGCCTAATGCCCGATCCCTGGTGGTCTAGGGAGGAAGGTATAGGGCCTTAGAAGGGCCTACCTCATGGTAGAGAAGGCTGCAGTGGGAAACTTCACATCTCTAGTTCTTCCCACAACTGCAGCGCTTCTCAGTCCTGGATGGTCTCTTCTGCTACTGGCCCGTTCTGGCCAGCGGTGCCGCTGTCCAGTTCAGGCCAGTGGCGCAGCCGCCTCTTCTTTGTGTCCAGCCGATGCTGGACATCTTCCCCGACTGCGGCGCCTTCTGGCCTCTTCCGTGGCCTCAGAAACAGCTCCAGCAGCATCCTCTTCTTTCCGGCACCACCCCGACTCTTCACCTCTCTTTAGCGTGGCCTCCTTCTTCTTCTCCATCCCGGCGACGTCTGACATCAGACACCAGAGGTGGGGCCAGGAGTGGCACGGCGTGCTCCGATTGGCTCGCTGCAGCCACTTCCCATTAACCACCGCTCTGCGAGCTGTGGTTGGCTCACGGAAGGCGCTTACAATTGACTGCCAAACCGGCAGCAGATTTGAAGCGCCACTCAGAGCCAGATTAAGGCTATGGGGGGCCCGGGGCACTTCAGACAATGGGGCCCCTAATAAAGAGGCAGGCAGATGAATTATATATATACATACATATATATAATACACACACCAACACACATATACAGTGGTCGAAGTGGGAATTTTGAAGTGAGGGTATGGAAAATGTTTTGGGGTATAGTGTCCTCTGCAGGGTGTACTGTTGCACACATCAAAGGCGTGCGCTCTGAAAAAGGGCCGTGTCCTTAAGAGGCACTGGATGAGAGGGAGGACACATGGCAGAGGAAGGACTGAGGGGGAAGGGGGCATTGGCTGAGATGGGGGATACAGGGTGGGAGGAGGACATATTGGGGATAGGGACACTGGGTGGGAGAGGGATATATTGTGGGGGATTGGGACACTGGGTGGGAGAGGAACATTTTGGGGATAGGGACACTGAGTGGGAGAGGAACATATTGGGGATGGGGACACTGGGTGGGAGAGGAACATATTGGGGATAGGGACACTGGGTGGGAGAGGGTTGCAGGGTGGGAGAGGGGCACCGGGTGAAAGGGGGGATGCAGGGTGTGAATAGGACATATTGGGGAGAGGGAAAGAGGAAGAGAATGGGAGAGGGGCACCAGGTGAGAAGGGGTTGTGCAGGGTGAGAGAGGACACAGGGTGAGAGGGGGATGTGAGGGTGGGAGAGGACACAGGGTGAGAGGGGGGTGTGCAAGGTGGGAGAGGACGCAGGGTGATAGAGGGGTGGGAGAGGACACAGCGTGAGAGGGGTGTGTGCAGGGTGGGAGAGGACGCAAGGGGAGAGAGGTGGTGTGCAGGGTGAGAGAGGACGCAGGGGGAGAGAGGGGGTGTGCAGGGTGAGAGAGGACACAGGGTGAGAGGGGGGTGTGCAGGGTGGGAGAGGACACAGGGTGAGAGGGCGGTGTGCAGGGTGGGAGAGGACGCAGGGTGATAGAGGGATGGGAGAGGACGCAGGGTGAGAGGGGGGGTGCAGGGTGGGAGAGGACGCAGGGGGAGAGAGGGGGTGTGCAGAGTGAGAGAGGATGCAGGGGGAGAGATAGGATGTGCACGGTGAGAGAGGACACAGGGTGAGAGGGGGGTGTGCAGGGTGGGAGAGGACGCAGGGTGATAGAGGGGTGGGAGAGGACACAGCGTGAGAGAGGGGTGTGCAGGGTGGGAGAGGATGCAGGGTGATAGAGGGGTGTGCAGGGTGGGAGAGGATGCAGGGTGAGAGGGGTGTGTGCAAGGTGAGAGGGGGGTGTGCAGGGTGGGAGAGGACGCAGGGTGAGAGGGGGTTGTGCAGGGTGGGAGATGACGCAGGGTGAGAGGGGGGTGTGCAGGGTGGGAGATGACGCAGGGTGAGAGGGGGGTGTGCAGGGTGGGAGCGGATGCAGGGTGATAGTGGGGTGTGCAGGGTGATAGTGGGTTGTGCAGGGTGAGAGAGAACGCAGGGTGAGGGGGGGGTGTGCAGGGTGAGAGGGGGGGGTGCAGGTTGGGAGAAGATGCAGGGTGATAGGGGGGTGTGCAGGGTGGGAGAGGAACATATATGATGTTTTTGATTTAATATTAAAGCCTACCAGTAAGTTCACTGTGTGGCTCCAGTGGCGGCAGGAACCGGGTGCACCGTGCACCCCATGTGAGAGCCCGGCGGCGGCAGGAAAAAGAACAAGAAGCACCGTGGGAGGCTGGCAGCAGTAGATACGAGTGCCGGGCTCATCGCACGTGGGCGCCCGGCGGAGCTACAGCAGGGACAGGAGCAGCATCTATGAGCGCAGCAGGCTGGCCACTTCCTCCGCCTCCTGCTTCACTCAGCTGTCCTGTCCTGACTTCTATGCGGCGCCGGCGGCTACGAGTATGCCTGCCAGTGCTGAGGGGATCCTGGAGCACTGCAGAAATCGGATCGGTAAAGATCCGACCTGTGGCGGATGGCAGGGGGCCCTTTTAGAAAGGGAGGCCCGGGGTACTTACCCCCAGGACCCCCCCTTAATCCGGCTCTGGCGCCACTACCGCGGCGCTGTCTGTCACCGCACTGTAACCGGTGCTGGCCACCGCCGAACCCTGCAGGGGATGCAGATCCCCCACACTCCGCCGCTGCACTGATGTGCCCTGTGATACAGGGTACATCTCCACAAATCTATTGCTATTGTAAATGCAGAGAGAACATTACACTCAGTGCAAGCTGTACAGGAGCTGAGCTACATAAAGGATAACGTTTCCCACATAGAATGTGCAATCAAGAAGCTGGAATAAGCAGCTCTCCAAATGGGGGTCATTCCGAGTTGATCGTAGCTGTGCTAAATTTAGCACAGCTACGATCATCCACACTGACATGCGGGGAGTCGCCCAGCATAGGGCTAGCCCGCCCCGCATGTCAGTCCCTGCCCCGCCGCTGAAGTACAAAAGCATTGCACCGGCGGCAATGCTTTTGTACTTCAGGAGTAGCACCAGGCCAGCGCAGCTTTTGCGCGCTGGCCAGGAGCTACTCATCGCTGACCGGCTCACAGCAGCTGCGTGTGATGTCACGCAGCTGCTGCGGCCCGCCCCCCGCGCGGTCCAGCCACGCCTGATTAGCCAGACCACAACCACAAAACAGCGGCCAAATTCCGCCACGCCGCCCCCTCCAGCCCAGCGACAGCCTCTGCCTGTCAATCAGGCAGAGGCGATCGATAGGCAACAACAGCCATGCACCGGCGCACTGCGGCACCGGCGCATGTGCAATTCTGACCTGATCACTGTGCTGCAATAAACTGCAGCGAGCGATCAGGTCAGAATGACCCCCAATGACAGAAGCACTTCAGGTAATGCAGGAAGTGAGGAACAAAGTGGCTCCTGGACCGGTGAGGGCATCCATAGCCAAGAAGTTGGAATAAGCAGCTTTCCCAATGACAGAAGTGCTTCAGGTCATGCAGGAAGTGAGGAACAAAGTGGTCCCTGGACCGCTTGGGCCATCCGTACCATAGCTAAGAACTTGGAGGCTGTGCTGGCACGTGAACCTGATTTCAAAAAGATTGACAAAGTGGGTTTAGTTCTCTCTGTGTAGAGAAAGTGCAAGATACATAGCCCTGGAATCCTGTGGAAATAAAAGCCATGATATTCACATACCTTACCTCGTGTGATGTGGAGCGCAGTTTTAGCGCATTCAAGTGAATTTTAATGGAAGACAGAAGAGACCTAATTTCAGAAAATTTGTCAAAGTATTTCATTGTTCAGTGTCATGTTAGGAGTAGGAATGTTCTAACTTAAGAGTTTCAAATGAGTAGTTTTCATATACGGCAGTGTTTCACACATAATGGTAAATTGTATTTCATTGTTAAGTCTCATCATGAGTAGTTTTCATGTGTAATTCATATATAATAAAGGCACAGTGTTTCAAACCTAATGATATTTTGCCTGGTTTTTACTTTATTGTCAAACAACGTATAAATTCCTAAATTGATATTTTAAAAACCTATACAATCCTAAAACATTGACTGAAATTTTTTTTTTTAACTTTTATAGATCCTACAAATACTGGGACTAGAAACTCATACTTCAATTGTGGGTGATCAGCACATATTCACATGTCCAGCACAGTAATCTGTATAATGTCCGCAATCAATCAATACTGTATTACCCTGAGCAAATCTCCACTGAGTGTCTTTAAACAATTCCACAGTTCCAAAAGTAAAACTAGTGTATCGTCCACAAAACAATCCTAAACCTTGCTCTAGTGTATGTTCCAAACTGGCCGACTTTGTACCTCAAGTATGGATCTTTACAATGGGCTTAGGTAGATGCACATCCAGATTTCAACTGAAAAGATTTCAGTTCAATACAAGTCACATTAGGTCAAACTGATCCTCTCTGTTTCGCCAAGGGGTCCACTTGTCACACTCCTTATACATCTCACACCTGTTTTACAGTACATTACCTTGTAAAAGGATATTATTATTATTATTATTATTATTATTATTATTATTATGATTATTATTATGATTATTACAATTTATTTATAAGGGGCCACAAGTGTTTTGTAGCGCCGTACATACAACACACATTAGAACAGTGATGGCTAACCTTGACACTCTAGCTGTTGTTGAACTACATATCCCAGCATGTTCTGCTACAGTGTTGTTATTTAGCCATGCTAAAACTGATGCAGGACATGCTGGGATGTGTAGTTCAACAACAGCTGGAGTGTCAAGGTTAGCCATCACTGCATTAGAACAATACAGGGTATACAGACCTTAACATCACAGAAAACTAAAACAGAGCACAGGTAACAATTAGCACCACCGTTCTCAGTACACAATACAGCTGAGATGTCAGGAAGCAAAAGAGTAATCGGCATACTGCTGGGGTCAGGCAGCCGTTGGAAGAGATGAACAGTCATGAGCAAGAGGAAATCCAGGTATAGACAGTCACTGAGTGGGAGTGAGCTCTAATTGAAGTGCAAGAGGAGAGGACTGTGAGAACAGGAGGGAAGATGGCCCTGCTCTAAGGAGCTTACAATCTAGGGGGAGAGGGAGACAGACAGGTGACATGAGGTAAAAGCAAGCGGAAGTTGGCCTGGTGTCAATAAGTAAGTGAGGCAGAGATGGCCAGGGTGTGAGGATAGAAGTGCGGCCTCAAGACTAGGTTATGCAGAAGGGTACTCTATGAGCAGTATTAGGTCCAGCGTAGACTGTAGTGTGCACAGACGTAAGGAAACACCATGGTTACTTACCTTATCCTTTGTTCCATTGTGTTCCTTTGTGTCATTCAGCTGTGGTGTGAGTGAAAGTGGTCCTAACAACCAGTGTATGAGGAATCACAATGTTACAATAACAGTACATCATTTTTATTATTAAAAATGGTTGTATAAAGTACAGTAAAAATCACCTTAACCTGTATTACAATATAAATAAAAGGTCTGAGGTGTTCCAAAGCGTTTTGTCCTGTTTTGGGACTTTATTGAATGGACTGGGCTTGATAGGCACCAAAACATCAGAACATAAAGGGAATTATCACAGCACTGAGGTCATGGAGTCAATCCCATCATGGCCCTAACTGTGTGGAGTTTGTTTATTCTCCCCACTTGCGTGGGTTTCCTCCGGGTACTCTGGTTTCCTCCCACAATCCAAAAATATACTGGTAGGTTAATTGGCTCCCAACAAAAGTAACCCTAGTGTGAATGTGTGTGTGTGTGTGTGTACATGCGATAGGGAATATAGATTGTAAGCTCCACTGGGGCAGGGACTGATGTGAATGGGCAAATATTCTCTGTAAAGCACTGCGGAATATGTGTGCGCTATATAAATAACTGGTAATAATAATAATAATAATAATTATTATTATTATTATTATTCGCCATTCCTAACATCCTTGCTATCTGCACCCAAAGCCTTTATATTTGACATCCACTCTTCTCATATTGGTACCCAGGACAGCAAGAGCCCCAAATCACCCATACAGTAGCTGGGACTCACCAGGAGATTTATATTGATTCAGATTCCATAATCCATATACTCTTTCCTAAATGAATCAAAATCTTTCACAAAATAACAGAGATTTACTTTAAATACAATATAACATTGGCCAACTACCTGGATGAATTACACTGTTATTGTAATGACAGTGTCAGAGACCATGGGGGAAATGCAATAGGGTGTGAGAATCAGAAAGTGAGAGATTTTGGTAAAATTCTCCTGTTTTTTTAAAGTGGCAATCATTTTCATGGCAAAATCAACCTGGTTTTGCCATGTAAATGATTGCCACTTTAAAAAAACAGGAGAATTTTACCAAAATCTCTCACTTTCTGATTCTCACACCCTATTACATTTCATCCCAGATTTACATTGTGAAGTGATATCTGATAAATGTATCCCCTTTTGTCTTTTATGCATACTGTAAAACCACATAAAATAAGATATGAATCATAATTTAAAATAAAAAAACATTCACATATATTTGTTTAGACCTCTAATAGGCACAGAACTTAATGAAAATGTGTTACAGCACCCATTTTATTCCCCCATCATGAAAGATACAGGCAAAATAGTAAGTAAAGAAGTAAATATGTCTTGAATAAATAACGAGCCTGACAAGTAGGTGCTTTTTGATGTATTACCAAATTAGTATATGTTAATTCATGATGGCAAGTCCACTGTAAAAAGGTGTTTCAACCTCGGATAGTTAATTAGCCTGTGCAATTACTGTATGACAAGTGACAGCGGTATAAAAAAGATATGCAACCTTCTGAAGACAAATCTGTGAACTCAGAAAATGTATTTGCTGCTGTTTCTTGGGGGGTGAAAAACATGTGTTCTGTCACTTCCAACAATACTTGATTTATTTATTTATTTTTTTATTCTAATTTATTTGTTTTTTGTTTTGTTTTGTTTTGTTTTTTTATCAAACATAGCCTAGTATTTCTATTCCAATGTAACTACATCTCCTAAGATGTTCAAATAGCCAGTTTCTTACATATAATTAAGGATGTATGAAACCCCCCAAAATTTTACTCATGCATTTTTTTTATCAGCTTTTAATTCACATAAATTAGGCTAAGAAGATGTGTACCATAAATTGCTTTGCTTATGCTCCAGTACATCAAAGAAAGTGGAGAGAAGTAGTAAGACAGTGGAGTAGGAAGAGAGTGGAGGGGGAAGAGAGTAAGAAATTGGAGAGGGAAGAGAGGGAGAGAATAAAGGAGAGAGAATGAGTGGGAGAGGAAGGAGAGTGAAACAGTAAAGGGAAGGGAATGGAAAAGTGTGAGAAATGCTGTGTAGATATACAGTCACTATATATGAAACCTGTATGGATGTACTGTATAAAGTAGCAGTGGGACGGTCTATTCTGAATGGCGTAATGTTAACTGGGTGCACTATCTGGCATAATATTAACTGGGAGCACTGTAGTATGAACTGTGGCACTGTAGTACGATTTGAACTGGGGCACCTTAGTATGATTTCCACTGGAGCACTGTGGCATAGTGTGAACTATGGTAAATACTTCTCTATCATGTGAACTGGGGTCACTGTGGTATAATGAGGATTGGGTACACCTGTGATAGACAAAATAATTGATTTGAGCAGTGCCGGCGCAACCCACTCAGCAAAGGGATGCAGAGCAGGTAGGCTCCAGGAGGGAGAGGTGCTCTCCCTGCTCTGCATCCCCGCTGAATGTTGTTGCCACTGGCTGCCGCAGCGCCCTCACAATGAGGACAATCACGGCCTGAAAAGTGGGCAGAGCCACGCAGTATCAGGGGGTGGAGATACATGGACTTATAGGGGCAGAGCTACATGGACCTGAGGGGCGGAGCTACACGGACGGGACCAGGCCAGGGCTGCTTGTAACAGTATGGTGATCTGCTGTTACCTGGACTGAAGGGAGAGTAAGTGTGTGTGTGTGTGTGTGTGTGTGTGTGTAGGCTTGCACTGATGTATGTGTGTGTGTGTGTGTGTGTGTGTGTGTGTGTGTGTGTGTGTGTGTGTGTGTGTGTGTGTGTGTGTGTGGGCTTGCACTGATGTATGTGTGTGTGTCACCAGTACTGTGTGCATTATGTGTGTAGGCGACGCTGCTGCTGTGTGCATTGTGCGTAGGCGGCGCTGCTGCTGTGTGCATTATTTGTGTAGGCGACGTTGCTGTGTGCATTGTGCATAGGCAGCGCTGCAGCTGTGTGCACCGTGCGTAAGCGATGCTGCTGCTGTGTGCATTTTGTGTAGGCGACGCTGCTGTTGTGTGCATTTTGTGTAGTCGACACTGCAGCTGTGTGCATTTTGTGTAGGCGACACTGCTGCTGTGTGCACTGTACGTAGACGACACTGCTGCTGTGTGCACTGTGCGTAGGCGACGCTGCTGCTGTGTGCACTGTGCGTAGGCGACGCTACTGCTGGAGCATTATGTGCGTAGGCGACGCTGCTGCTGTGTGCATTGCACCTTAGCCGCGAGCTGACCTTTAGTAAAGTATGAGAGGGCGCAAATTTATAGTTTGCAGGAGGGCGCCGAACACCCTAGCACCGGCCCTGGATTTGAGCAACTACCATTCTGTGTATCACTGTTCTGAGAGGCATGGATTTGATCAGTAGTTGGAGGGTGTGCTGACCCTTCAAGTGCAATATTGGAGGATCTTATGGTGCCTCCTGGTGACCCAAAGTAGGTGCTCTTATTATGCAGTGTAGTCTGATCTGTCCTTTGTTCCCCACATTCAATCTGTCTCAAAATCATGTTGTATGCATCTAAAAAAACATCCAAAATACGGCCATACCATGCTCTCATTATCTCCCGCATTGACTATTGCAATAGTCTCCTAACTGGTCTTCCCAATACGAGACTCTCACCACTACAATCCATTCTGAATGCAGCTGCGATGCTAATCTTCCTCACTAAACGTTCATTGTCTGCAGATCCACTCTGTCAGTCCCTCCATTGGTTACCTGTATTCTACTGTATTCAATATAAAATACTTTTACTCACACACAAGGCCATTAACCAAACTACACCAACATACATCACTTCGCTTATCTCAAAATATCTCCCAACCTGACCTCTTCGCTCTTCACAAGATCTGCGTCTCTCTTCCACACTCATTACTCGCTCCCACTCACGATTGCAAGACTTTCATCAGGCTGCACCCACTCTGTGGAATGCCCTACCATGCACAATAAGACTCTCCTCTAGTCTCCAAACCTTCAAGCTTTCCCTGAAAACTCACCGCTTCAGGCAAGCATATCAAATTCCAGAACCGCCCACATAACTTTCATAAACCTTCCTATCAAATTGCATCCAGTCTGCACAGTCCACACATATCCTCACATGTCTTCTAATCCTTACTTTCGACCCCGATTCATCATTGCTGTATGACCATATCATACAGCCCACCAAGAACCTTTGCAATCTGGTGGACAACTATGCAATAGATAGCACCTATTCTTGTGTATCCATGCCTATTTTCCTATAGATTGCAAGCTTGCGAGCAGGGCCTAGCTACCTCTATGACTGTTTGTTATTACCCAGTCTTGTTATATTATTTTTATTTCCAATTGTAAAGCGCAACTGAATTTGCTGCACTATATAAGAAACTGTTAATAAATAAATAAATAGTGTAGGACCACCAGAGCAGAGACGCCTTTCCGTGTCTGGTAGTTTAGCATATATTTGCAAATGTATGTAACTGAGATCTCTGCATTATTATTATCATGTAGGATGTACTGTATGTCTCTTTGCTGGTCCATTGGTGGAATATGTCTAGATTAACCAATATCAGATTGGCTCCCAAGAATTGTACTAAATTCTGCACGTATACTATGGTATTTAGGGTGTATTTAGAGTGTCAGGTTGCAAATTAGCCAAGATCTTGCTTGTCAACACAATATTCTTTTGGTTAGTTGGGGGGGGGGGGGGTAATTTTACTATTATCTGTCTTTTGGATCCATTTCTGGCTGTCCTAATGGGCTATACATATATCCATCAGCTACCCCCTCACCTGACAACTTCTCACTTCTCAGACAAATAATTAACTCTGCAGCTGGACATTACGTATCAAGAGTCATTCACAGGTCACCATGCTTGTAATTAAAAGACATACAGTTAGGGTTGGGCTTGGCGGGCTGAGGGAGAAGACATGCCCTGGTGGAACTCCTGCCTGGCATCTACTGTAATATAGTCTACAGCACGCTTATTAGCTCGCCTGCTCTGCTACCCTCAATCCTCCTGCTTGTGGTGGTGTCTGGGGAATGTGGTGAGGGTTCACAGAGCTGGGAGATATTACTTACGTGTCCAGGAACGCGGCACCATCACTAGTCTCTTCCCTACCGGAAGACCCCTCCAGCTGCTGGATTCTTGGCACCTGCCTCCGATCACTGCTGCACCGGCTGGCGCAGCTTCAGGACTCCTGCTTCTGCTTCACTGTGATTCCCTTCCGGCGTCTATCTTGTGCACACGGTACAGGGACGGCTGATATCTCCCTGTAGCAGCTGGATTACCATGGGTACTGGCTGGGCTGTGCCCATGAGTATACAGGACACAGGTGACCCCTTTTTCTGGCCAATCGAACAACTCCAGGGGAACAGTGGCGAGTCTGAAGCCCTCATCTCCTCCTTTTCTTACTCACTGCTATACAGTCCCTCCAGCCTCTTCACTCTCCATTCAGGGACTCAAACACTTGGAGTGGATTTTCTCATTATGTTTTGATTATTTAATTTTGTTTTAATTTATAAACCTTCTCGTGTACTGCTTATATATATATATATATATATATATATTTTAAATATATATATATATAAAACCAATGCACTCCTTCTGCGCTAATGGATTACTCCAATTAATATGATCACTAAGATTAACACAAGGGCAATTTAAAGGTGGCAGCCTAATTCAACTAAGTTCCCTGTTAGGAGGAACTAAGAGTAAGACTATGTAGCAATAGAAGAATTGGCGCCAATGGGTCGTGTCAACACCCAAAATTAAACAAAACCCTTAATCGGTTTCATAATTTAAAACATAATAATAAAATGTTCAATCATAAAATTTATTAAAACAACATAAAGACAATAAGAATATCAGTATTTATACAGAGGAGATGTGTTGTTCCACACTTATAGCAACACGACTTCAAGCATTGAAGACAATTGCAGGTAATTCACTATAGTCTCCTCCTTCTCCTTAGTGTTGTTTCGGAGATAACATCATAACAAAGATAACCCAACGCGTTTCGTCTTATTCCAAGACTTCATCAGGGGTACATCTCAATTGACTGGTAAGTAAAGTCATTAAATGAATAACACGACTTGACAAATCATTCATGTGTTCTTGATGGAAAACCCCATATATCACTGGGACTTTCTGTTGGACAATCAGTCAGGCCTTGTAGTATGGCTACTCGCATATGAAAATTCAGATACTCAGGTACAGAGGAAAAACACTTAGATAGGGAACCCTCTATAGATCCGCAATGAAAGCCCAGTATCTGAGGCACAGATATTACGTGATTCCCCTGAAAATAGACAAGTATATGTTGCCGCTAAACAATTATATGACTCATTATGCACTGAGAAGGTGAGTTTTTCTTATGATGTACAGTACAACAAAACAAATTTTTTGTGGAGGCAACAAATCGGGTAGATTACTCGCCAATCTGGTCCGGTCATACTCTGCTCCTTCCCACATCACACACTTATGTACTGGTCCTGACTCCTCAGTCGTTGATACCCAAGCTATATCTGAGGCCTTCTTAAACTACTATGAATCTTTGTACTCTGCACCACCAGATAAACCTGTGGAGGGCATGCGAATTCTTAAAATGGCAGGTTTACCTGTGTTGACTGAGGAAGAAAGGACACTCCTGACAGAGCAGGTCACATGACCAAAACTGTTAGCACTTATTAAATATGTACATACTGGGAAGTCACCGGGCCCTGATGGATTTGGGGTAGAGTATTATCGTATATTAGCCCCACACATGATGCCACACTTATTAGCCCTATTTAATTCATTACTTCAGGGGAACCCTCCACCCCCTGGATTCACAGATGCTCGAATTGTCATTTTTCCGAAGTCCGGCAAGGACCCTCGGTATGTTCAATCTTTTAGGCCCATTTCTCTTTTGAATCAGGATCTCAAGTTGTTCAACAAATTATTAGCCTCTCACCTCCAATTGATATTACCTCGTATTCTACATCCAGCTCAAACTGGATTTGTGAAATCCAGAACCTCAGTGCATAATGTTCGTACGTTAGTAGCGGCCATACATAGTTCTAACATTTTGTCAAATTCCAAAGCTCTTATAGTTAGTTGTGACACTGATAAGGCGTTTGACCATGTCTCATTTGCTAAGGGTCCTCCATACACAACAGTTTGGGGTGGATTTCATTAGAGTTTTCAGACTGCTTTATGACAACCCACAAGCATACCTTACGATTAAAGGATTGAACACGCCTTTGTTTACATTGTCTCGTGGCAAGCGACAGGGGTGCCCTCTTTCTCCCCTGCTCTTTAATCTGGCCCTCGATCCATTAATTTGTACATGTATACAAGAGGTCTCGTGGACAGGGATACCAATTGGCCCATATTCTGTGAAGGTATCTGCCTTTGCAGATGATCTATTGCTTTACTTTAATGATCCCATCACGGCTTTTCCCTCGCTATTGATTGTGTTGGAAGATTTCAACCTAGAGGCATTGGCTCTAGGCTCGCAGGCGAAACAAGGTTGGGGCTCTGCCTTTCCATTTAAATGGGCTGACGTTTACATTAAGTATTTAGGGTTACGCTTTTCATCCAAACTTACTGAATTATACTCTTTAAATTTCTCTTACTTCATTCAGAAAAGAGAGAATAATTTTGCTAAATGGCAACATCTACCAATCTCGTATTTGAGTAGGTGCCACTAATACAAAATTATTTATTTTCCTTGCCTGCTTTAACCGATCCAAATGCTTTCATTTTTACTCCATAAACAAGATATACATGTGATCAATAGTGCTCTCACCAAATTTATTTGGGTGAACAAACACCCACGCATTGCACTTTTTAAACTGAAACAGCCAACTTTGCTAGGGGGAGTAAATTTGCCTTGTCCGGAAGACTATTCTTTAGCGTCCAATTATAGATACGCTATAGACTGGATAGGGGGTAGTGACAAATATGTTAATCTGACACTTGAACAATCTATGTTTCCACATGGTAGTTTATTAACCCTATTACACTTTCCTGACTCTGCAACATTGGCTTCCGTACATTTGAACCTATTGTTATATTCTCCTCGCAGAGCCTGGACTCTGTTCCGAAAATGCATGGGCCTTACTATAGTACATTCCCTATTCCAACCTTTCCCATTTAATCCTATTTATCACAGTGGGGAAGCCGATCAAATTGTTACAAGCTGGTATCTCGGAGGTTTACGTTACATATTCCAGTTTTTGAATACTGATTGTTCTGCGGTTCTTACCCTGTCTCAACTTAAACAAAAATTCCTGACTCTTAATTTTCCCCTGTTCACTTCAGGTGAGAAGTTTTGTGACACATTTGATTTCATGGTTACGACCTATTGATTTTCCCTTCCCCCTGGACAATCAACTCAGATTGAGTATTCGCTTTTCTTGTTCTACTTCTTTAATACATGCACATACCAGACGTAGACTAGATCTGTCCAAGCTCACAACAGGATTGGCCAAATGGAAAGACACCTTGTCTGATACGGATCTTCAAACTATACTCAAATGGCATGTGTTACTTAATAAATATTTGGTGTCTTCCTCATATGCTGAAATACATTTAAAATTTCTACATACTGTAGGGCATATTACACCCCTCACCTTAAGTTTCTTACAGGTGTTTCTGATTATTCCTTATGTTTTAGGTGTTCCGCACCTGATGCAGACATAACTCACTGTCTCTGGGCCTGCCCTGTAATTCAAACATTATGGAAGGACATTGGTGTTGAATCCCGCAGGGGATTCGACAGTTTTCCGATTCGACAGCAATCTACTGTTGAAACCCTCCTTCCCAGGCACTGAATTTGACATATTCAATTTGAAATGGATTCGACACGCCTCCGGTCGGAAAGGGACCAATGGTCGGATTGTGGACGGCCCGGATTCGACTTCCCGCGCTCCTCGACATCTTAAACGGCTTGTTTGCTGCGTGCTCAGCAGCCATTTTGGACACCTGCAGAGCGGAGTGAGGAGCTGCAGAGTAAACAATTTTCCTTGCTGTGGTATCATGCACTTTTGTGAACCTACACCCAGCAGACTTTCATCCAGGACGGACAGAAGACCTTCAGCCAGCCCAGAGGAGAGTTGTTTTTGGTCCGAATTCGACATTTTTAGGTAAGTGCTATGGCGTTGCATGTAGGTGCTTGTGTAATGTATGGGTGCTGTTTTGAATGCTTGGCTCCTGTTTTGTATGAGGTTTGAGTGCATCATGTAATGTTTGGGTGGGGGTGGGGAGCCATGAGGTGTACATGTGGTGCTGCTTGGGTGTCTGCGGTATGTTTAGGTCCTGTTTTATTGCAGCATAATTTTTATGTACTAATGTGTTTTTTTGGGTTATGCTTGACCACAGGTTTAATTGCAGCATGCCATGTGGTGGTGTAGGGGTGGCTTTAGTGGACTTTAAGATGGGGGTTTATTGTTTTTTTTTATGTGCTAATGTGTTTTTTTGGGTCATGCTTGACCACAGGTTTAATTGTAGCATGCCATGTGGTGGTGCAGGGGTGGCTTTAGTGGACTTTAGGGTGGGGTTTTACTGTTTTTTTGATGTGCTAATGTGTTTTTTTTTGTAAATTTATTTAAAACAGGAATGTCCAGGGAAAAGCGCACCCGCACCCCCCCCATCCCCCCACTCCTCAGAAGACTCGCTGAACAGCGATGAGGAGTGAGCCCCGACCCAGGAGGAGGAGATAGCGAGCGAGCAGCCGAGGTCATCCAGGGACCAAGGCCATAGGAGGAAAAAGAAAAGGTGAAGACAGGTAATTATAAGTTACTTTTTGCACCTGCAGCCACACTAGAGTACACTTTTTACCATGCCCATGGACCACTTTGCGCACTGCCAGGAACACTGACACACCCTGAGGCACACCTACAGATCATTGTTAATAGTATGTAATTTATTTTCCTAAAAGCCAACAAGCCAGCCAGAGGATCAGTCAGACAAGGAAGCCTCTGGAGAAGAAACAGGGTGGAAGATTCCACGTGGACCCCAGTACACCGAGGCGGAAAACTGTGTCCTAGTGGATGGCATTGACTGGTGCTACGACTTTCTGTATGGACCAAAGGCACAGACAACAGCAGCGAAGGCAAAGAGGAAGATCTGGGAGGCCATCGAGGATAAAGTCACTGCAGTATCTGGAAACCGTCGGGACACCACAAACTGCATGAAGCATTACAGTGACTGCCGTAGACAGACCAAGAAAAAGATGGTGATTCAGCGCCGACACGAGACAACAACTGGAGGTGTTCCGGCATTGAATTTCAAGTGGCTGCCCTGGGAGGAAGTCATCAAAAGGCACATGAACCCTGTCATGGTCCAAGGAGTTCCAGGCAGTGTGGACTCCACCCACCCTGCTGACTTTCCAGAAGAGGAAGAACCGCCCAGAAGATGGAAGACGGCGGGAGCCCAGTAGTCTAAAAGTTGGCGTGATGGTAAGAATTCATTTTAATGTGCTTTGCTTAACTATTATTCATTTTTGTTGCTAAAAGTGTGTTTCGCCTTTCCCCTAGACATGCCTGTCCAGAGGATGTCACCTACGTGCAGGACATCACCAGCATGCAGACCATCACCTGCGCGCCGGACATCACCAGCGCGCAGACCATCACCTGTGCGCCGGACATCACCAGCACGCCGGACATCACCAGCGTGCAGACCATCACCTGTGCGCCAAACATCATCAGCACACAGATCATCACCTACACGCCAAACATCATCAGCACGCAGATCTTCACCTGCACACAGGGCATCACCAGCTTGGGACCAATCCTCCAGGTGCTCAGAGACTGTGACACAAGAGCCTCAAGAAAGCGTGACTCTTTATACTGTGGACTCATCACCCGAGTTTGAGTCCTCAGGATTCACGGATGAGACTTTTCAAGGGTTTGATGCCAGCCATGCCGACGTGTCAATCCCAAGCCAACGAAATGTCTCACGATTTGAGGTCCGGAGAAGCTCCTGGAGCATCGGCACCACAGGATGCAGAAGGTTAATATATTAATCCATTTTGATATTTTCCATATTTTCTAATATTATTTACTAACTCTTTTTTTTTATACTTTGGTAAGCAGAGGTGCCACAGACCAGCAGCAGATTCACGTCAGGGATCAGTCCCTACTTCAGGCCGGATCTGTTACAGGAAGAGTCGGACAACGAAGTGGATGTGCAGCAGCCCCCAGTTTCTACACCCCTGTGTAAGTAATAACTTTTTTAATAAACTGAAAAGTTTGTGATCCTTAAAAATATGTGGGAATGGACTTCTAAATTTTTTTTTTACATTTTCTACAGCTGCACAAGTGCAATTGGTGAGAGACATTCAGCAAGGGCAGGCACCCTCAAGAGTTCAAAGGGTAGACAACCTGGCATCAGAGATGCAGCAGCTCCAGGACACTTTTCGGGATGTCGACAACACCAGACAGGAGGCCATTGAGAAGACAATGGAGAAGATGGCCTACAGTATGGCTGCAATGCAGAAGAACATGGCCAACAACATGGCTGAAATGACAAAGACCAGGCACGAAGAACACATAGCAATTCTGGACGTCCTCAATGTTATGGCAACATCCATGAACAAGCTGGTGGAGAAGACGGCCTGTGAGTCACAAAGCTTCCAGAACATGTCAGAGAGCCAGCGATAGACAGCTTCCAACTCACAGCTCATTGCAACGGTTCTCCAGTTGATCTACAATAAACTCCCAGGGACAGGTCAAGAACATGTCATTCAACCACCACCTCCGCCTCCACCAGCCACACTGACGCCTCCTGCCCTTGCTTCACCACAACCCTGGTACAGACAATCACAGCAGTACCAAGGGTATGCAGAGATGTACCCCGTCTACCAGTTGCCTCCACCACCATTGCGAACACCGGCCTCAACAGTAACACCAGCATGCCCATCAAGGCCTACGCAACGCACTCTACAGCCACCAAGGACGCCCCCTCCGGAGGAAGAGGATCAGGACAGCCCCCACACACAATGGCACGGTCGTATTTTTTCATTATTTAAAATGTTATTTTTCTGTGCTTCCCTTTTTCACCCTCTGATTAGTTTTTTTTTTCTTTGTATTGTTATTTATATATATTCTCCCCACCACCACCACCTGAGCTGGTACTACCAAGGAGCTATATGTAGCCATACATGCGCGGGCATGTATGATTGTGGTGAAGGATGAAAGCTCCTTGTGGTTACATATATGATGGGCCAAACAGCAATCTGATACTACATTTATTTTTTAAGAAATACTCCTCTGTAAAAATTGTGTAATTTGAGCATTCACATATTTTTTAAATTGTTCAGGGATAGTCAACAAAGAGGTGTGTAGAGCGTCAGGGACTGGCTGGCAACTTTTAGCCTTGGGGGCAAGTCCAGAGCACTCGCACATCAGTAATGGCGCCATCTTAAATGGAGGTTTTTTTGTTTAAAAAATATTTATTAATAAAAAAAATTAGGCCTGGTGTAAATTATCCCAAAGATACTTTATTATAAATTTATCAGTGCGGCCGCGGCTTCAGCAGAGCTGTGTAGTGCAGGGGTGGCCAACCAGTCAGTGGCAAAGAGCCAGAAAAGATCTGTAGTCAAGGGTAAGAGCCATATCATGCGTGAGCCAAAGGCGCGCAAGCAAAAATGGGTGTGTCATAGATGTCACAAAGCCACACCCCATTTTTATGCGCACACCTTTCGGTTTGACGTTTTTAGGAGTATGACCTTGTGTCATAACCCCATTTTTAGTTATGTTGTACAGTGCCACATACATATAAAGCCCCTGTACAGTGCCACATACATATAAAAACCAAATACATATATGCCCCCACAGTGCCAGATACATATATGTCCCCACAGTGCCAGATACATATATGTCCCCACAGTGCCAGATACATATATTCCTCCACAGTGCCAGATACATATATGCCCCCACAGTGGCAGATACATAATTGTCCCGGTTACGGTATGAAAGGTCGACAATGTTAAGGTTGACACTCATTAGGTTCGACCACTATTGGTCGACATTGACATGGTTGACATGGACAGATGGTCGACACATGAAAATGGTCGCCACATGAAAAGGTCGACATGGGTGTTTTTACTTTTTTGGTGTCGTTTTCTGGGTAAAGTGACGGGAAACCCCAATTAGTGCACTGCATCCCCTTGTATGGCTCGCTTCGCTCGCCATGCTTCGGGCAAGGTTACCGTTCCCAATCGTAGTCCACATGGATCGTAAAGTATGAAAAAGTTCCATAAAATAAATTTAAAAAAAAAACTCATGTCGACCTTTTGATGTGTCGACATTCCATGTGCCGACCATTTGCATGTTTCGACCATTTGTCCATGTCGACCATGTCAATGTCAACCAATAGTGGTTGACCTAATGAGTGTCAACCTTAACAATGTTGACCATCTAACGGATACCATATGTCCCCATAGTGCCAGATATGCCCCACTGCCAGATACACATATCTCCAGTGTCAGATATGCCCCCACTGCCAGATACACACCTCCCCAGTGCCAGATATGTCCCCAGTGTAAGATACACATGTCCCTCTAGTGCCAGATATACCCCCAGTGCCAGATACACATGTCCCTCAGTGCCAGATATGCCCACAGTGCCAGAAATGCCCACAGTGCCAGATACAAATGTCCCCTCAGTGCCAGATATGCCCCGCACTGCTAGCTACACGTCTCCCCAGTGCCAGATTCACATGTCCCCCCAGTGCGAAATATGCCCCCACTGTCTGCTACATGTCTCCCCAGTGCCAGAAATGCCCACAGTGCCAGCTACACGTCTCTCCAGTGCCAGATATGCCCCAGTGCCAGAAACACATGTCCCCCCAGTGCCAGAAACACATGTCCCCCAGGGCCAGATATGCCCCCAGTGCCAGATATGCCCACAGTGCCAGATACACATGTCCCCCCAATGCCAGAGATGCACCCACTGCCAGCTACACGTCTCTCCAGTGCCAGATATGCCCCAGTGCCAGAAACACATGTCCCCCAGTGCCAGATACACGTCCCCCCAGTGCCAAATACACATCCCCCCAGTGCCAGATACACGTCCCTCCAGTGCCAAATACACATCCCCCCAGTGCCAGATACACGTCCCTCCAGTGCCAGAAACACATGTCCCCCAGTGCCAGATATGCCCCCAGTGCCAAATGTGCCCCCAGCGCCAGATATGTCCTCACTGCTAACTACACATCTCCACAGTGCCAGATACACATGACTCCCCACTGCCAGATATGCCCATCAGTGCCAAATATGCCCCCACTGGCAGCTACACGTCTCCCCAATGCCAGATATGCACCCGTAAAACAGAATGATACAAGTGCGCAATCAACAGCAGCTGGTTAGGAAGGGGGGGTCAGAACCCCTAAGGGTATGAATATAAAAACAGAAAGGAACCAGCGCTGGCTGTAAATGTAAAATCAAATATCTAGGACAGTTTGCTTCATAAAAAATACAATTTATTACATATACTATATATACACAATGATTAAAAAGCACTAGTAATAAAAAAGTGCAAATTGCAGATGGGTATGTATGAAAAAGTCTCCCATAGGATCTCTAAAGAGTCCACTCATAAATTGATGCACAGTGATCAGCAAATTGGTAGGCTAGAACACTTTCAATTGAATGCAGTCACTAAAGTGATGAAGTGTTTACCAGATGGAATTGGAGAAATGGTCCCTGTGTGGTTGCATCAGCCTCAGGAGAAGTCCATTTCAGTGGCTGTAGGGATATTGCTGTGATCTGGATGCAGATGATGAAACAAGGGTTACCGGTATTCTACCGTATTAAATATAAAATACTTTTACTCACATACAAGGCTATTAACCAAACTGCACCAACATACATCTCTTCACTCATCTCAAAATATCTCCCTACCGACCTCTCCGCTCTGCACAAGATCTACGTCTCTCATCCACACGCATTACTTGTTCACACTCAAAATTACAGGACTTTATCCGGGCTTCACCCACTCTGTGGAATGCCCTCCCACGCACAGTAAGACTCGCCTCTAGTCTCCAAACCTTTAAATGTTCCCTGAAAACTCTCCTCTTCAGACAAGCCAATCAAATTCCAGACCCACCCACATAACCTTCAGTGCTTCCCTATCTAATTACATCCTCTGTAGAGTATTCATAACATCACATATCTTGTCTTTCTTTAGTCTCACACCCTCCTGACACTTGGATAACTTTGTGGGGTATCATCATACAACCCATTAAGAACCTAGCAATCTGGTGGACCATTATGCAATAGGTAGCATCTATCCTTGTGTATCTATGCCTATTTCCCTATAGATTATAAGCTTGCGAGCAGGGCCTTCCTACCTCTGTCTGTCTGTTTTTACCCAGTTTTGTTCTATTACTGTTGTTCTAATTGTAAAGCGCAACGGAATATGCTGCGCTATGTAAGAAACTGTTAATAAATAAATAAATAAAGTGTCCAAAAGGTGCCGGTCTGTGTGCCAGACTTTCCAATACTGTGCAAAGGTGTAGAGTGGGATCCGTGGAGAAATAGTGAAGCTCAATGCGTTTCACTGGTAAATAATATGAGCCCAGCTGCCTCAGGAGCAAGGAAGCTGGGCTCATATTTACCAGTGAAACACGCTGGTAAACACTTCATCACTTTAGTGACTGCATTCAATTGAAAGTGTCCTAGCCTACCAATTTGCTGATCACTGTGTATCAATTTATGAGTGGACTCTTTAGAGATCCAATGGGAGACTTTTTCATACATACCCATCTGCAATTTGCACTTTTTTATTACTAGTGTTTTTTAATCATTGTGTATATACAGTATATGTAATTAGATTGTATTTTTTATGAAGCAAACCGTCCTAGATATTTGATTTTACATTTACAGACAGCGCTGGTTCCTTTCTGTTTTTTTTTCCAGATATGCACCCACTGCCAGCTACAAGTTTCCCCAGTGCCAGATACACGTCCCTCCCAGTGCCAGATATGCCCCCAGTGCCAGAAACACATGTCCCCCCAGTGCCAGATATGCCCCCAGTGCCAGATACATGTCCCCCCAGTGCCAGATATGCCACCAATGCCAGAAACACATGTCCCCCCCAGTGCCAGATGTGCCCCCAGTGCCAGATATGCCCGCAGTGCAAGATACACGTCCCCCCCAGTGCCAGATATGCCCCCAGTGTAAGATACACATGTCACAACACTGCGCCCCCACAAGTGCTGCTCACCGCCGCGCTGTTGCTCTGCTCAGTCTGCTGCTTGTGAGGGGAGGAGAGTGCAGTGTGCGCCTCCCCTGCCCCTCAGTCTCCACTCTTCGGTGGCGTTGATTCTCTGTAATTAGGCTTCTGGTCCGTGAGCCAATCAGAGTTTGTGGACCGGCAGCTAAGACTCCTGATTGGTTGCTGGTCTGCGAACTCTGATTGGCTCACAGGCCGGCGCCGGGCACTACAGACTAGCGCAGCGGGAGGCGCCGTGGGAGCTTTCGAGCCGCATGCGGAGATAGAAAGAGCCGCATGCGGCTCGAGAGCCGTGGGTTGGCCACCGCAGGTGTAGTGGAAGGTGGGGGGTGGCCCGTGACCCTTGGCAGTAGCGTGGCCCGGGAGGCACATGGCACCCTGCCCCCCGGGCCAGTCCACCTCTGGACAGCGTTGTTCTACTTGACTTTACAATAGTGAGTAATGGCATGGTTAACTTTACACACACCTACACAAACCTTGACCCGCCTGCACTTGTGGAGCCATACAGTCCAGCAATGGGTTTTGGCTGAGCTGTGTGGTTCCACAAGTGGAGGCGGGTCACAGTACAGACCACTGATCCCACGACTCCTCCACCTTGACCCGTCTGCACTTGTGGAGCCACACAGTCCAGCAATGGGTTTTGTCTGGACTGTGTGGTTCCATAAGTCGAGGCAGGTCACAGTACAGACCACTGACCTCACGACTCCTCCACCTTGACCCGCCTGCACTTGTGGAGCCACACAGTCCAGCAATGGGTTTTGGCTGGGCTGTGTGGTTCCACAAATGTTCTTGGGAAAGGAATGTGAACGTGATATCATTACAGTGCCCTTTACTTAAGTCTGATTTTCTTTTTTTTTCCAGATATCTACACAAGAACAAGGAATATATGAAGAAGAACAAACACTTCTTTTTTTTATTACAAAAATGTATTTTTTATGAACTATAAAAAATACAACTGTTTAATTTTCTTCACTAAAATTTTAAATTTAGAAGTTTTGTGTTTTTCTTTAAAATATAGCAAATGTAATTTACAAGTGGGCATTTAAGGGATGTCTGGGTATTGAAGGTCTTGTGGTGGGCCGGCATGGTAGCGGGAGTGAGGGTCTTGGCTCCACTGTCCTGAAAGAGAGAAAGTATTCATTTAGAAGGTACTTCAAAGCATCACACCCCTCCTGAAAAAGAAGAACAGCAGGTGCAGGCAACAACACACAGGTAACACTGACATCAGGGAGGTTGGGGTCCAGCATCTCACCTGGATGGTATCTTTGGTAACAACACAGTGGTGGGAAGGTCCACATCACAAGTATGTCATCATGGTAGAAAGGGTACTTTAGCATCACTTTACACCAGAGAGGGTACTTGGATGGGCTACTCCATGAAACCTGTGAAAGAGAAATATAGTATTATTTACAAGGTACTTCAAAGCATCACATTCCTCCTGAAAAAGATGAACAGCAGGTGCAGGCAACAACACACAGGTAACACTGACATCAGGGAGGTTGGTATCCAGCATCTCACCTGGATGGTATCTTTGGTAACAAGGCGGTGGTGGGAAGGTCCACATCACAAGTAGGCCATCATGGTAGAGGATGGACTGTAGCATCACTTTACACAGGAGAGGGTACTTGAAGGGCAACTCCGTGAAACCTGTGGAAGAGAGAAATAGTATTAGTTGCAAGGTACTTCATAGCATGACATCCCTCCTGAAAAAGAAGAAGCGCAGCTGCAGGCAACAACACACAGGTAACACTGACATCAGGTATGTCCTGATTAGATGGCTGCTTTCTTCATCTCCTTCATCCATACCCACAGGTGGAGTAGAAGAATAGTTCCCGTCGCAGAAAGCCCTGCGACGAATAGTCACCGGCAAACGGTTTGCGACACAAATGTTGTGTAGGATACAACATGCATTAACTATGCCGCAAACCTTCGCTGGGGAGTATAAAAGAGCACCACCGGAAGAGTCTAAACTTGGAAACCGGCTTTTAAGTACACCGAAGGCATGCTCAATTACTCCCCGCGATGTAATATGTGCCTCTTGGTACAGTTTTTGGGCTTCACCTATAGCATTAGACAATGAGGTTAAGAGCCAAGGTTTGTTAGGGTAACCCGCATCGTCTATGGGGGAAAAAAATGGTGGTTAATATAAAAAAAATATAAATCCCCAATTATACTTACCTAACAGCCAGCCATCCGGCATTTTTCCTATCTCAAATTCATGAAACAGCGATGACTGGCTTAGGATGAAGGAGTCGTGAGATGACCCAGGATATCCCACAAAAATATTGGTAAAAATCATTTTTTCGTCACAAACCACCTGAACATTCATGGGATGGAAGCGTTTTCGGTTCCGAAAACATTCTTCCGAATTCCTGGGCGGTCTGAATTGCACATGCGTACAGTCAATCGCGCACAGAACATTGGGGAATTTAAATTCATCATAAAAGCCAATTTCAATCTCATTCCATTCGCTGTCCGTATCTGGTAATTTAATAAACTGGGTCGTTAATTTGCGGAACGCCTTAATGACCTTGGTTAAACAGCGCAACAGTGTCGGCTGTGAAAAACCGCATGTTTGAGACATAGTAGGCTGGAATGTGCCTGACGCCAAAAAATGTAACGTAGCCAGCAATTTCTGGAAACCACTGACTGCGTGATTTGTCCATGCCCGAGGTTCCAGGTCAGGCTCCAACAGATCGTACAGCGAATATATTTCACGAGCCGATAAGCGATAATTTTGTATCACCTCAAACTCAGAGAGATCCTCCAGTGCACGCCTAGTGCAATACTGGCATGGACGTGGAAATGATGCACACACTGACTCACCCAATGCAGACATTTGCTGACCACGATCCTGATCTTCAAGATCATGTTCCTCCTCCACACTATCCTGGATCATGAACATCACAATCTGGTCAGACAAGGCTCCATTATTGTAGTCAGTGTAAAAAAATATAACTATAAGTTTAAAAAAAACGATTCCACAAGACAGCTGACCAGGGGCGTTTTAAGACAGGAGGAGGCCCGGGTGCAGCCTCCGCCATTCGGACCCCCTCCTCTCTGACAGCAGCACTAGAGCGCTCAGACTCTACTGTACATGGGCAGATCTCCGGGAAAATGGTGCGGCGGCCATTTACCCTGAGATTTCTCTACTGCGCATGCGCAGAACTCCGTGAAAATGGCCGCTGGGCCATTTTCACAGAGTTTTTAACACTGTCGTGGACGTCGCCGCGGGACTCCGTAGGGGTGAGTATTCAGAAAATGAGTGCAGTGTGTGCGGTGGGGGCCCCCTCTGGACTCAGGGGCCCGTGTGCACTGCACACACTGCACTCATTATAGAAACGCCAGTGCAGCTGACTGTAATGGCTGCTCTTTTCTCGGAAGTCTCAAAAATAGGAGTGGCTTTGGTGAAGTGTATCCTGGGAAAATGGGGAATCATGGGTACATTCCTTCCCTCAGCTCAGTAAAGAAAAAGATATTCCGAAAAAATCAAAATATAATAATGTGGGTCATAAATACAAAACCCAATAAGATAATTACTAAAAATATAAATATGTATGCTAGAAGAAATGAAAAAAAAGTAAAAAAAATGAAAGTATAAAAAATTTCTTATCAGCTCACGACAGAAAAAACTTGTCGAAGTGAAATTTCAAAAGTCACATCGAAAACCACTGACACTGATTCGACAATCTTCAATTGAAAATAGTTTTGTCGAATACCCGGTTTTTAACCATTACGGACACTCAAATGTCGAAAAGTCAAATGACGGAATGGATTCGACAATAATTTTGTCGAAAAGTGGCTTATTGAATTGTCGAAAGCGATTCAACAGTGTTTATTTGTCGAAAATGGGCCATTTTCCGACAAAATAAGGGATTCTACACCAATTGAATATACCCCTATATCAATGTAAATTTGAATATCCCCTTTACTACCACCCTGGCTTGGGCCTTTTGGAACCAATATGATACTCAGTCCTCCTCATTATCCAAAGGTACCAAATTATTGTTGGCACGTGTAGCTGCAGCCACAAAGAAAGAGAGGGAGAATTTGCTGATCATTCTACAAATTCCTACAACTGATGGTGATCTGGTCCATAAGCTGGAAACCAAGGACGGCCAAATGTGACTCCTTAAATCAGAAACCACCAGCTGGGTCTTCTGCAACGAGGACGCGGCCAACCAGCTGACGGGGAGAGTCAGATCTGCACAGCCGTCCGTATACAAGCGGCTCCAGCTTCCCGTGCTCTGTTGAGCGGACATAGACGGCTGAGAGACAGCACCACACACCGCTGAGTGCAGCGCAAGATCCCGCAAAACAGCCAGTTGGGCTGTGGCTTTTCATCATCACTAATTAAAATAGCTGTGTGCACACAGACA
This sequence comes from Pseudophryne corroboree, assembly GCF_028390025.1. Taxonomy (NCBI): domain Eukaryota; kingdom Metazoa; phylum Chordata; class Amphibia; order Anura; family Myobatrachidae; genus Pseudophryne; species Pseudophryne corroboree. Next base: position 259,031,956 of record NC_086449.1, read on the forward strand.
CAGCTGGACTGTTTTTTTTGCAGCTCATAGTATAAAAACTAGGGATGTGCACCTGAAATTTTTCGGGTTTTGTGTTTTGGTTTTGGGTTCAGTTCCGTGGCCGTGTTTTGGGTTCGAACGCGTTTTGGCAAAACCTCACCGAATTTTTTTTGTCGGATTCGGGTGTGTTTTGGATTCGGGTGTTTTTTACAAAAAACCCTAAAAAACAGCTTAAATCATAGAATTTGGGGGTCATTTTGATCCCATAGTATTATTAACCTCAATAACCATAATTTCCACTCATTTTCAGTCTATTCTGAGCACCTCACACCTCACAATATTATTTTTAGTCCTAAAATTTGCACCGAGGTCGCTGGATGGCTAAGCTGAGCGACACAAGTGGCTGACACAAACACCTGGCCCATCTAGGAGTGGCACTGCAGTGTCAGGCAGGATGGCCCTTCCAAAAAATACTCCCCAAACAGCACATGACGCAAATAAAAAAAGAGGCGCAATGAGGTAGCTGTGTGAGTAAGATAAGCGACCCAAGTGGCCGACACAAACACCTGGCCCATCTAGGAGTGGCACTGCAGTGTCAGGCAGGATGGCCCTTCCAAAAACTACTCCCCAAACAGCACATGACGCAAAGAAGAAAAAAAAGAGGCGCAATGAGGTAGCTGTGTGAGTAAGATAAGCGACCCAAGTGGCCGACACAAACACCTGGCCCATCTAGGAGTGGCACTGCAGTGTCAGGCAGGATGGCCCTTCCAAAAACTACTCCCCAAACAGCACATGACGCAAAGAAAAAAAAAAAGAGGCGCAATGAGGTAGCTGTGTGAGTAAGATAAGCGACCCTAGTGGACGACACAAACACTTGGCCCATCTAGGAGTGGCACTGCAGTGTCAGGCAGGATGGCCCTTCTAAAAAATACTCCCCAAACAGCACATGACGCAAAGAAAAATGAAAGAAAAAAGAGGTGCAAGATGGAATTGTCCTTGGGCCCTCCCACCCACCCTTATGTTGTATAAACAGGACATGCACACTTTAACCAACCCATCATTTCAGCGACAGGGTCTGCCACACGACTGTGACTGAAATGACTGGTTGGTTTGGGCCCCCACCAAAAAAGAAGCAATCAATCTCTCCTTGCACAAACTGGCTCTACAGAGGCAAGATGTCCACCTCATCATCATCGTCCGATTCATCACCCCTTTCACTGTGTACATCCCCCTCCTCACAGATTATTAATTGGTCCCCACTGGAATCTACCATCTCAGATCCCCGTGTACTTTCTGGAGGCAATTGCTGCTGGTGAATGTCTCCATGGAGTAATTGATTATAATTCATTTTAATGAACATCATCTTCTCCACATTTTCTGGAAGTAACCTCGTACGCCGATTGCTGACAAGGTGAGCGGCGGCACTAAACACTCTTTCGGAGTACACACTGGAGGGAGGGCAACTTAGGTAGAATAAAGCCAGATTGTGCAAGGGCCTCAAAATTGCCTCTTTTCCCTGCCAGTATACGTACGGACTGTCTGACGTGCCTACTTGGATGCGGTCACTCATATAATCCTCCACCATTCTTTCAATGGTGAGAGAATCATATGCAGTGACAGTAGACGACATGTCAGTAATCGTTGGCAGGTCCTTCAGTCCGGACCAGATGTCAGCATCAGCAGTCGCTCCAGACTGCCCTGCATCACCGCCAGCGGGTGGGCTCGGAATTCTGAGCCTTTTCCTCGCACCCCCAGTTGCGGGAGAATGTGAAGGAGGAGATGTTGACAGGTCGCGTTCCGCTTGACTTGACAATTTTCTCACCAGCAGTTCTTTGAACCCCTGCAGACTTGTGTCTGCCGGAAAGAGAGATCCAACATAGGTTTTAAATCTAGGATCGAGCACGGTGGCCAAAATGTAGTGCTCTGATTTCAACAGATTGACCACACGTGAATCCTGGTTAAGCGAATGAAGGGCTCCATCCACAAGTCCCACATGCCTAGCGGAATCGCTCTGTTTTAGCTCCTCCTTCAATGCCTCCAGCTTCTTCTGCAAAAGCCTAATGAGGGGAATGACCTGACTCAGGCTGGCAGTGTCTGAACTGACTTCACGTGTGGCAAGTTCAAAGGGCAGCAGAACCTTGCACAACGTTGAAATCATTCTCCACTGCGCTTGAGACAGGTGCATTCCACCTCCTTTGCCTATATCGTGGCCAGATGTATAGGCTTGAATGGCCTTTTGCTGCTCCTCCATCCTCTGAAGCATATAGAGGGTTGAATTCCACCTCGTTACCACCTCTTGCTTCAGATGATGGCAGGGCAGGTTCAGGTTTTTTTGGTGGTGCTCCAGTCTTCTGTACGCGGTGCCAGCACGCCGAAAGTGGCCCGCAATTCTTCTGGCCACCGACAGCATCTCTTGCACGCCCCTGTCGTTTTTAAAATTATTCTGCACCACCAAATTCAAGGTATGTGCAAAACATGGGACGTGCTGGAATTTGCCCAGATGTAATGCGCGCACAATATTGCTGGCGTTGTCCGATGTCACAAATCCCCAGGAGAGTCCAATTGGGGTAAGCCATTCTGCGATGATCTTCCTCAGTTGCCGTAAGAGGTTTTCAGCTGTGTGCGTATTCTGGAAAGCGGTGATACAAAGCGTAGCCTGCCTAGGAACGAGTTGGCGTTTGCGAGATCCTGTTACTGGTGCCGCCGCTGCTGTTCTTGCAGCGGGAGGCAATACATCTACCCAGTGGGCTGTCACAGTCATATAGTCCTGAGTCTGCCCTGCTCCACTTGTCCACATGTCCGTGGTTAAGTGGACATTGGGTACAACTGCATTTTTTAGGACACTGGTGAGTCTTTTTCTGACGTCCGTGTACATTCTCGGTATCGCCTGCCTAGAGAAGTGGAACCTAGATGGTATTTGGTAACGGGGGCACACTGCCTCAATAAATTGTCTAGTTCCCTGTGAACTAACGGCGGATACCGGACGCACGTCTAACACCAACATAATTGTCAAGGCCTCAGTTATCCGCTTTGCAGCAGGATGACTGCTGTGATATTTCATCTTCCTCGCAAAGGACTGTTGGACAGTCAATTGCTTACTGGAAGTAGTACAAGTGGTCTTCCGACTTCCCCTCTGGGATGACGATCGACTCCCAGCAGCAACAACAGCAGCGCCAGCAGCAGTAGGCATTACACTCAAGGATGCATCGGAGGAATCCCAGGCAGGAGAGGACTCGTCAGACTTGCCAGTGACATGGCCTGCAGGACTATTGGCTTTCCTGGGTAAGGAGGAAATTGACACTGAGGGAGTTGGTGGTGTGGTTTGCGCGAGCTTGGTTACAAGAGGAAGGGATTTACTGGTCAGTGGACTGCTTCCGCTGTCGCCCAAAGTTTTTGAACTTGTCACTGACTTATTATGAATGCGCTGCAGGTGACGTATAAGGGAGGATGTTCCGAGGTGGTTAACGTCCTTACCCCTACTTATTACAGCTTGACAAAGGCAACACACGGCTTGACACCTGTTGTCCGCATTTCTGTTGAAATACTTCCACACTGAAGAGCTGATTTTTTTGGTATTTTCACCAGGCATGTCAATGGCCATATTCCTCCCACGGACAACAGGTGTCTCCCCGGGTGCCTGACTTAAACAAACCACCTCACCATCAGAATCCTCCTTGTCAATTTCCTCCCTAGCCCAAGCAACACCCATATCCTCATCCTGGTGTACTTCAACACTGACATCTTCAATTTCACTATCAGGAACTGGACTGCGGGTGCTCCTTTCAACACTTGCAGGGGGCGTGCAAATGGTGGAAGGCGCAAGCTCTTCCCGTCCAGTGTTGGGAAGGTCAGGCATCGCAACCGACACAATTCGACTCTCCTTTGGGATTTGGGATTTCGAAGAACGCACAGTTCTTTGCTATGCTTTTGCCGCAAGTCTTTTCTTTTTTCTAGCGAGAGGATGAGTGCTTCCATCCTCATGTGAAGCTGAACCACTAGCCATGAACATAGGCCAGGGCCTCAGCCGTTCCTTGCCACTCCGTGTCGTAAATGGCATATTGGCAAGTTTACGCTTCTCCTCAGACGCTTTTAATTTTGATTTTTGGGTCATTTTTTTACTGATCTTTTGTGTTTTGGATTTTACATGCTCTGTACTATGACATTGGGCATCGGCCTTGGCAGACGACGTTGATGGCATTTCATCGTCTCGGCCATGACTAGTGGCAGCAGCTTCAGCACGAGGTGGAAGTGGATCTTGATCTTTCCCTATTTTTTTAACCTCCACATTTTTGTTCTCCATATTTTGCGCACAACTAAAAGCCACCACAGGTATACAATGTAGATGGATGGATAGTATAGTATTACTTATACTTATGGACGACGACTGACGACACAGAGGTAGGTACAGCCGAGGCCTACCGTACTGCTGCTTAGTGCTTATATATATGATATACTGTATAACGGACCTGGTGGACACTGTCAGCAGACTGCTAAACAAACTAGTATGAAGAAAGAAAAAAAAACACCACAGGTATACAATGTAGATGGATGGATAATATAGTATTACTTATACTTATGGACGACGAGTGCACTGACGACACAGAGGTAGGTACAGCCGTGGCCTACCGTACTGCTGCTTAGTGCTTATATATATGATATACTGTATAACGGACCTGGTGGACACTGTCAGCAGACTGCTAAACAAACTAGTATGAAGAAAGAAAAAAAAAACACCACAGGTATACAATGTAGATGGATGGATAGTATAGTATTACTTATACTTATGGACGACGAGTGACGACACAGAGGTAGGTACAGCCGTGGCCTACCGTACTGCTGCTTAGTGCTTATATATATGATATTATACTGTATAACGGACCTGGTGGACAGTGTCAGCAGACTGCTAAACTAGTATGAAGAAAGAAAAAAAAACACCATAGGTATACAATGTAGATAGATGGATAGTATAGTATTACTTATACTTATGGACGACGAGTGACGACACAGAGGTAGGTACAGCCGTGGCCTACCGTACTGCTGCTTAGTGCTTATATATATGATATTATACTGTATAACGGACCTGGTGGACAGTGTCAGCAGACTGCTAAACTAGTATGAAGAAAGAAAAAAAAAACACCACAGGTATACAATGTAGATGGATGGATAGTATAGTATTACTTATACTTATGGACGACGAGTGACGACACAGAGGTAGGTACAGCCGTGGCCTACCGTACTGCTGCTTAGTGCTTATATATATGATATTATACTGTATAACGGACCTGGTGGACAGTGTCAGCAGACTGCTAAACTAGTATGAAGAAAGAAAAAAAAACACCACAGGTATACAATGTAGATGGATGGATAGTATAGTATTACTTATACTTATGGACGACGAGTGACGACACAGAGGTAGGTACAGCCGTGGCCTACCGTACTGCTGCTTAGTGCTTATATATATGATATACTGTATAACGGACCTGGTGGACACTGTCAGCAGACTGCTAAACAAACTAGTATGACTATGAAGAAAGAAAAAAAAAACACCACAGGTATACAATGTAGATGGATGGATAGTATAGTATTACTTATACTTATGGACGACGAGTGCACTGACGACACAGAGGTAGGTACAGCCGTGGCCTACCGTACTGCTGCTTAGTGCTTAATTATATATATAATATACTGTATAACAGACCTGGTGGACACTGTCAGCAGACTGCTAAACAAACTAGCATGAAGAAAGAAAAAAAAAACACCACAGTGTTTTTCAGGCAGACAAACGTATACTGGACTGGTGGTCACTGTCAGCAAAACTGTGCACTGTACTCCTGCTATAACTGCTCCCCAGTCCCCACAATTAGGCAGTGTGAGCAGTGCACTCAGCACAGATATATCATGCAGCAGTGCAGCACACTGAGTGAGCACAGATATGGTGGAGCGTTTTTTTTCAGGCAGAGAAACAACGGATTAAACTCAAAACCCTGCACTGTACTCCCTAACAGCTGCTCCCCGTCCCCAATCCTCCCCACAATTAAAACTAAGTCACTCAGTTTTTTTTTTTTCTAATACAACGGAGAGGACGCCAGCCTCGTCCTCTCCCTATCAATCTCAATGCACGTGTGAAAAATGGCGGCGACGCGCGGCTCCTTATATAGAATCCGAGTCTCGCGAGAATCCGACAGCGGGATGATGACGTTCGGGCGCGCTCGGGTTAACCGAGCAAGGCGGGAGGATCCGAGTCGCTCGGACCCGTGTAAAAAAAAGGTGAAGTTCGGGCGGGTTCGGATTCCGAGGAACCGAACCCGCTCATCACTAATAAAAACGAATTGAATTTATACATTTTTAAAAACATACAGCGCCTGAATTGTGATTTTTGCAGCCACAAAGAAAACTATTTTGTCCCAGTGGGTACATAGAGAGCCTATGTCCATTACACTTAAGGGGGGTACACACGGAGCGATAATCTAAGCAATCTGACTAGATTGCTTAGATTTTCAGCAAGATCGCTCTGTGTGTAGCCCTAACAGCGATAGCGATGCGCAGCCCCGCGCATCGATATCGCTGGTGCTAGATTGGCCTGCATGCAGGCCAATCTAGCGGGTCGCTCACTTCACCTGCTGGGTGAAATGAGCGCCCCCCCGTCTCCCCCCGCACGCTCAGCACAGATCGCGCTGTGCTGAGCGCCAGGGGAGATGTGTGCTGAGTGGTTCGCTCAGCACACATCTCTCCTGCATCGGGCCGTGAGTACTGGCCTTTATGCTCCCCCGATTATCCTACCTTTATCAGATGGACTGGGTAGAGTGTTTATTGGATACGGAAACTCGCTCTTCCAAATTCTTTGCTATCTGGCTGCCCTACATTATCACTCTCCCTTTACCCACCAGAGATCTCATACGTAAAGTCATTAGACTCACTACATGGTATAACACGGAATTGCTTACACGAAGATCTCCGCCTTTCTAGTCCACATGTGATATTGTTTACACTGCTCCTTTTCTACACTTGCAGTAACTGTCTTGGCTTCTTTTTCTATTTGTTCAGTTCTTTTTCTGCCTGTATTGTCTGTTTTGTATTTTATTACCTCAGTGGTTTTTGTGACATTATGTACTTTCAGAATATTGTACTCTTCTATGTGTGAACTTATTCTTAATAAATACATTTAAAAAAAAAAAAAGATATACACTTAATATACATAAAGACATAAAACATATACATGTTGCCTAATATCTTGTGATCCATAACATAATCATGACAACCCAGATGAACACACTTTTACATAAAAATAGGAATGATGGTGGAAGGTGTGGCAGATCACTGTTAGTTTTAATTTTAATACATGAAAGCAGGTCACAGCCTACTGTATTTGAAGTTGGAAATGCCTGAAATATATTAAGCTCATAGGGTTTCAACCAAAAGTCAGATATAATACACAAAAATGACAAGTCACTAGGGACAATGGGGGTCATTCCGAGTTGATCACACGCTGGCTACTTTTAGCAGCTGTGCAAACGCATTGTCGCCACCCACTGGGAGTGTATTTTCTCTTTGCAGAAGTGCGAACGCTTGTGCAGCAGAGCGCCTGCAAAATAATTTTGTGCAAAACAAGACCAGCCCTGTAGTTACTCTCCGTGTGCGTTGATTCTAACGATGGAGGGACGGCTTTTGACGTCACACACCCGCCCAGCGAACGCCCAGCCACGCCTGCGTTTATATACTAAATTTATGAGTTAGTACCGGGTACAAGCGTATTGTATTATCAGAGGCATCCCCAACCTGGTGTGCAAAATATAGCCCCCTGAAAAGGGCCATGGTCTCATGCCCCCTTCCCGTTTTTAATCCCTTTGGGGTCATGCATAGCATTCCTGGATATGCTGGGCTGCCCCCAGAGACTTTGGCTGCACTGCTGATTCTCATTGACAGGAGATGGGCACTACATCAGAATGTCACAATGCAGCACTTGGCTCACTGTCACTGTACTGGAGCCAGCATTTTGGTGTCACCTCCTGAAAGTACACCCTGGTGCAGTACTCACCCCCATGGTGAAGACTGTGTGTATCGTTATATAGTTACAGCAGTTCTTTCTCAAAGTGTGTCGGTATGCAACGGTATGTCATATGGCACGTCAAGCACTGACATTTTTTTAATTCCCCAGAGTCCTGCTCACTGTGGCCAGCAGTGATTGCGCATCCCGCAAAACTCCTCCCCTTTCCATCTGGCGGCTGTGGCTTGCACTCTCTCCCTCACACCCAACAGCTGTTGTTTGCATTCCTCCCCCATCCTGCAGGGGATACACATCATGGGAAGGTGAAATGGTCAGTGTGTCAGCATCTGTTTGTCAGCATCAGTGTGTCAGCATCTGGGTGTCAGTATGTCAGTTATCGTAGTGTGTTAGCGTCTGTATGTCATCGTCTGTGTGTCTGTGTGTCAGCATCTATGTGTCACTGTTCGCATGCATGTGTCAGCATCTGTTTGTGTGTCAGTGTGTCTGTCAGCATCTGTTAATGTCAGCATCTGTGTGTCAGCAACTATGTGGCAGTGTGTCAGCATCCATGTGTCAGTGTACATGTGTCAACATCTGTCTGTATGTGATATGTCAGTACCTGTGTATCAGTGTTTCAGTGTCAGTGTGTCAGTATATGTGTAACTATGTGTCAGTGTCTGTGCATACATGTCAGTGTGTCAGCATCTGTTAGTGTGTTAGTGTCTGTGTGTCAGTGTCTGTGTGTCAGCATCTATGTGTCAGTGTGTCAGCATCCATGCCTTAATGTCTGTATGTCAACACCTGTGTGTCTGTATGTCAGCACCTCTGTGTCAGCATCTGTATGTCATTATAAGTCATTGTGTGTCAGCATTTGTGTGTCAGTGCATCTGTGTATCAGTGTCAATCTGTGTGCCAGTGTCAGCGTCCATGTGCCAGCAGCTGTCTGTGTGTCAGCATCAGTATGTCAGCATCTATCTGTGTGTCACTGTCCATGTGTCAGCATCTGTCTGTGTGTCAGCATCAGTGTGTCATTGTCTGTGTGTCAGTGCATCAGCATATGTGTGTCAGTGTGTCAGCATCAGTGCGTCAACATCTACCTGTGTGTCAGTATGTCATCATCAGTGTGTCAGCATCTGTCTGTGTGTCAGTGTGTCTGTGTGACAGCATCTGTGTGTCTGTGTGTCAGCATTTGTCTGTGTGCCAGTGTGTAAGCATCTGTGGGTCATTATCCATCTGTGTGTCTGTTTGTAAGCAACTGTGTGTCAGCTACAGTGTGTCAGTGCCTGTGTGTCAGAGTCAGGGTGTCAGTGTCTGTCTGTGTGTCAGCATCAGTGTGTCAGTGCATCTGTGTGTCAGTGTCTATCAGCATCTGTGTGTCAGTGTCTATCAGCATCTGTGTGCCAGCATCTCTGTGTCAGTGTGTCTGCATGTCAGCTTCTGTGTATTTCTGTCTGTGTATCAGTGTGTCAGCTTCCATGTGTCAGCATCCATGTGTCAACATCTGGTTGTCTGTGTGTTACCGTCTGTGTGTCAGTGTATCAGCGTCCATGTATCAGCATCTGCTGTCAGTGTGTCAGCATCAGTGTATCAGCATCTATGTGTCTGTGTGTCAGCATTTGTGTGTCAGCGTCTGTGTGTGCTGTGTCACTGAGAGTAACATACAGTATACAGGGAAGACCCAGTAGCTTATGTCTGGTGGTATCTATCACATATCACATATCAGTCTAACCAGTGTTTGAAGTATGCTGGTATACAATGGTATATTGTGGATGTAATCTTTTTTCGTGGATGTAATCTTTTTAGACGTTGCCAAAGCTTTCGACACTGTACCACACATGCGTCTTATCTATAAGCTACAAGAAATAGGGCTAGGGAGCACAATATGCACTTGGGTCAGTAATTGGTTAGATAATAGGGAGCAGCGCATTGTGGTCAATGGATCTTTTTCAAATTGGACTAAGTGGTGTGCAACAAGGGTCTGTACTTGGACAACTTTTGTCAACATTTTCATCAACTACCTAATAGTAGGTCTAGAGAGCATGGTGTCAATTTTCGCAGACAATACCAAATTGTGTAAGGTTATAAATACGGAGGGGGATGCTGAGTCTCTTCAGAATGACTTAACTAAACTGGAAGCATGGGCAGCAAAATGGAGAATGAGGTTCAACACAGACAAGTGTAAGGTAATGCACTGTGGGGGCAAGACCAAAAATAACACCTACATACTAAATGGGGTAATATTAGGGGATTCTATACTGGAAAAAGACCTAGGAGTTCACATAGATAACAAATTAAGCAGCAGTACCCAAAGCAGCAAAGAAGGCTAATAAGATATTAGCATGCATAAAACGGGGAATTGATGCAAGGGACGAGAGTATTATACTCCCATTATATAAATCACTAGTGAGGCTACATCTTGAATACTGTGTGCAATTTTGGGCACCATATTACAAAAAGGATACCCTGGAGCTAGAAAAGGTTCAGAGGCGGGCGACCAAACTAATCAAGGGCATGGAGATGCTGGAATACGAGGAAAGGCTTGCAAGGCTAGGCATGTTTACATTGGAAAAGAGGAGACTAAGAGGGGACATGATCAACATCCACAAATACATATGGGGTCAATACACAGAGCTTGGGATGGACCTGTTTTCTATAAGATCAGCACGGAGGACACGTGGTCACTCGTTTAGGTTAGAGGAGTTTCCGCACATTGAGGCAAAAAGGTTTTTTCACAGTAAGGACAATACGTGTTTGGAATTCGCTGCCTGAGAGATTAGTAATGGCGAACTCAGTCAACTTCTTTAAGAATGGGTTAGATAAATTCCTATTGGATAAAAATATTCAGGGTTATGGTGCGTAGGCACGCATTATAGTTAATATAACTAGTCCTAACATAAAAATAACTAGTCCTATAATAAGACTGCATAGGTGACCACAAATAGGTTGAACTCGATGGACAATTGTCTTTTTTCAACCTTAGTTACTATGTTACTATGTTACTATACTGGTACTTCAAGCAATTAATTTTTTTTCAGCAGCCGTGACTTCTCTTCCTCTGAGTCCCTATCATTGTGGTCAACAGCGATCGGGCTACCCATGGCAACCCTGCCCCCCACACCCCCCACTCGGCACTGTGTCCTGCTGTGCCACCACCCATCTATGTAATTACTTGACTGCAGTGCCGCCCTACCCCTGCAGGCCAGTCTGCCTCACCACCCCTGTCTGCCTCACCACCACTGTCATCTTAAGGACATGCTACCTTTTGAGTGGCAACACCTCTTTTTCTGGTGCGCAACAGTACACCCTAGGACAAACACTAAATCCCTTTAAAATTTCCATACCCCTACTTTATCAAGTTACAGTATACAGTTGTATGCATGTGCAGTATATGTTTGCAGACGTCTATATGTAGAGAATGTCTCTGTAGGAAAAGAAAGAGGCGCACTTTATGCTGTACTTTTCAGATTCAGCTGAGGATCACGTGTGTGTGTGTGTGTGTGTGTGTGTGTGTGTGTGTGTGTGTGTGTGTGGGGGGGGGGGTGATCTATGGCTCGGTTATGGATCAAAAGGTTGACAGTCAGAAGGTCAACAATGTCTAAGATGACACCAAATGGTCGACATGCACAAGGTTGACATGGTCAAAAGGTTAACAGGGTCGACAGATAGACGTGGGAATGGTCAACATGAGTTTTTGATGTTATTTTGGTGTCAAAATTTCCCTTCCAGTATGTGGACCCCCAATTAGCTTTGCTCGCAATGCTTCGAGCAAGGTTACTGTTCTAAGGGCCTGATTCAGACCTGATCGCTGTTGTGCGAAATCGCACAGTGGTTGATTATCGAATGACTGCGCATGCATATGCACCGTAATGCGCACGCGCTTCGCCAAACAGCAACAGGATGGTGCAAAAATTTACAATCGCACAGGCGTTCGCAAGGTGATTGACAGGAAGCAGACTTTTGTGGGTGGTAACTGGCCATTTTCTGGGAGTGTATAGAAAAACGCAGGCATTCCCAAGCATTTTCAGGGCAGGTGTGTGACGTCAGCTCCGGCCCCGATCAGCCTGATTTCTTCGCACTGGAGGAGTAAGTATTGAGCTACGCACACACTGCACACACTGCACAGAATGGGGAAAACATTTGATGGTGAGTGTGATGTGACCGGTTTTGCAGCTGTCCGCTGACTGAGGGGAATTTTCGCACAGCGTACACATGTATCGCACACTTGCACGTGGCAAATTTTCACTCCCCCCGGGCGGCCACTATCTCATTGCAGGACAGTGTAATTTGCAGCACAGCGATCAGGTCTGAATTAGGCCCTAAATTGTAGTCCATGGGGATGGTAATGTGAAAAAGTCCTACAAAATATAAAAAAATCCAAAAAACTCTATTGCCATATCACCCATTTGAAGCTGTCGACCTTTTGACCATGTTGACAATTTGGTGTCGACATATTGCTTGTCGACCTTTCAACTGTAAACCTACTATCCGGATACCCCATGTCTCACGTACAACCCAGGTCCCCAGAATGACTTCATCCAATAATCCTGGTGTAACTAATAGGTACATTTTAATTCCCTGCAAGAGTCTCTATATACTGTATGTTTGCTGGAGCATCAGATTTTAAAGTTTAATGACTACAATTGAATATGATGAGTTATTGGAGAGTTTTTCTCTCTTGAATATTATTAATTTGGTTGTTTTGCTATTGACATTACTTGTGGCAGCCTTGGGTTCCCATTTCAGCTGCAGACAAAAATAAGTGGCTGATTTTGGAGGCTTTGTGCACTTTTTTCCTTCTGACAGCATCCAAGTGACAGCATATTATTTGGTCGGTAAGACACACAAAGTATCTTAATTAAAGGTTGTCTGAAATACAGAACATTTTTACAACCACATCTGCCATTAACTCTTCTGACATTGTTAGCATTATACACTGCGTTCTCTGCTCACTGAAAGGGGTTTTTCTAATTTTTGTCATTGCTAAGCTGAATGGAGAAGCAAGTGGCACACACAATGGATTTTATCTGCCTTACATGTGAGTGCCAAAAAGGATCTTACATTGATAAGATAATTTTGCCATTTTCAGTAACAGCAAAAAAAAACTATAGTATGTACCTTAGCTTCCTATTGGCCAGAAAATTACATTCAATTCTGGTTTCTTAGCCAATCATTATAGAAGATTACTTAAGGCAAGCCAGTACCCCCAAGGAGTGAGGAGAAGAAGAGCAGCAAACCTAGATTTTATATAGTAAGATAGTTGTTGAGGTTGGAAAAAGACAATGGGGGTCATTCAGAGCTGATCGCTCGCTGCAGATTTTCACAGTGCAGCGATCAGATGAAAAAATGGCATTTACGCGCATGCGCATGCGGGTACAAAGCTCTTTGTGGTTGTGCACAGGTTCTAGCAAAGTTTTCCTTTGCACTGACGGCCGCAAGAAGATTGACAGGAAGTTACTGGGTGTCAACTGACCGTTTTCAGGGAGTGTTTGCAAAAACGCAGGCGTGTCTGAAAAAACATAGGCGTGGCTGGGCGGTCGCTAGGCGGGTGTATGACGTCAAATTCAGACACGAATAGGCTAAAGTGATCGCGAGCGCTGAGTAGGTTCAGAGCTACTCTGAAACTGCAAAAACTGTTTTTGGAGCGCTCGGCTGCACATGCGTTCGCACTTCTGCTAAACTAAAATACACTACCCAGTGGGCGGTGGCATAGCGTTTGCATGGCTGCTAAAACTAGTTAACGAGCGATCAACTCGGAATGGCCCCCAATGTGTCCATCAAGTTAAACCTATATTTGATCTACTGCTATGCTCTGGATTTATTATTACTTCCCCAGATACTACCATACATTATTATTAAAGGTTATATCCTTGGATGCCTTTATCAGCTAAAAAATTGTCTAATTTTTTTTAAAAACATATCAAATGAGTCAGTCATTATAATCCTCTCTGGCAGAGAGTTCCATATCTTTACTGCCCTTACTGTGAAGAAACCCTTCCTTCGCTAGGTATGAAACTTTCTCTCCTCTAATTTTAGGGGATGACTGCGGGTCCTGTGTACAAATATCTAGATAAACAAATCGCCTGATAGTTCCATGTATTGACCCTTAATGTATTTGTAAATATTAATCACGTCTCCTCTTAGACGTCTCTTTTCTAATGTAAACATATCTATCCTAGTTAGCCTTTCCACATAATCCAATGATTCTAAGCCCCTAATCAATTTTGTAGCTCTCCTCTGAAGCTTTTCAAGTTCCATGTGTCACAACTGAGGGCTGGTGCTGACCAGGGGGAAGCCTCAGTTGTAGGGGCTGAGGTATATGTGTACCTGGGAGGCAGTACAGGGTTCTTGGACATACAGGGTATCTTTAGAACAAATGCCCGAAGGCGTGACCAAGACAACGAAGGAAAGTTCAAAGGTTTTATTAAACACAGTTCAGAGAAATACTTGGGATCGATGACGGAACACCGATGGTGACTTGGAATCGATGACGGAACACTGATGGTTACTTTGGGATCGATGGTGGTACACCGATGGTGACTATGGATCGATGGTGGAACACCGATGGTTACTGGGCATCGATGGTGGAACACCGATGGTTACTGGGGATCGATGGCGGAACACCGATAGCCACTGGGGATCGATGGCGGAACACCGATGGAGACTTGGGATCGATGGCGGAACACCGATGGAGACTTGGGATCGATGGCGGAACACCGATGGTGACTTGGGATCGATGGCAGAACACCGATGGTCACTGGAGATCGATGGTGAAACACAGATGGTTACTGGCAGGGCAGAGCACTGCTGGAAGCTGGTGTCGGTAACTGCCAGTCACAGGATGCAATGATGAGACGCTGCAGAGTCAGGCTGTACTGCAGAGAAAGTCCATGGGAGGACTGCACACTGGGATCACTGAAGACAATTGAAGCACTGACATCTTTCCACCCCAGGAACAAGATATTTATACCAGCTGGGAAACAGGGATTGGCTGGCTGATTAACCAGAGACCAGAGTGTAGCTGCTGGGTAATCAGGCTGAGAGCAGAGTGCAGCTGATAGGCTGAAAGGTTGAAAGGTATCATGTGATTAGGAAAACATGGCTGCGCCCATGTTAGCTTTTGGAGGGAAAGATTGTTTGTAACTTGCATGTGAAACTTAACCCTGATGCTGCCAGAATCACAGTAAGGAGATTAGAGACAGAGATGCAGCGTGCTGCACACAGACAGTGCAGATGGAATCCAGGCTTGGAACACTGGGACAGTCTCAGGAGACATTTGGAAGGTGAATACTGTTAAGGAATTACCTGGATCGTGACACCATGATGATATCTCCACCAAGTACATCAGCTATAAAATATCTAGCTGATGTGCTTAGTGGAGGTCTTTTGCATATGTGCAGGTATTAATATCTATTTGACTGATCTGATTGATGCAAGAAATAAATTGCATGGTGACCAGAAGAAAAAGATACCTTACAAGACATTGTTTCGCCTGTTTGAGGTGAGGTCAGGTACAGAAGACCTAACTCTTCCACTCTGTAGTGATTGTGGATATTGGTATATCTGATATAAATTGTGAGATTTGAAACAGAAATATCCAACACTTGGATTTTTTTTTTTCATGTGTAAGGTGTGGTGAGCCTTGCTCCTGGATTGAGAAATGCAGGGTATATATCTGTTTTAAAATAGGGTTAGTAACACATTAGCACTATCTTCAGATGGTGCTGTGTGCTACTGGGCAAGTGAGAAACTGCTCAGCTTTTCATCACTAAAATATAAAAAAGTGACTTCAGGAGGAGTGCACATTAATCACTAGTGATGAGCGGGTTCAGTTACTCGGAAACCGAACCCCCCCGAACTTCACGCTTTTTACACAGGTCCGAGGCAGACTCGGATCTTCCCGCCTTGCTCGGCTAACCCGAGCGCGCCCGAACATCATCATCCCGCTGTCGGATTCTCGCGAGGCTCGTATTCTATCGCGAGACTCGGATTCTATATAAGGAGCCGCGCGTCGCCGCCATTTTCACACGTGCATTGAGATTGATAGGGAGAGGACGTGGCTGGCGTCCTCTCCGTTTAGAATAGAAATAGATAGTGAGAGTGAGAGTGAGACACTTGATTTACTGGAGCTTAGGAGTACTCAGAGAGTGCAGAGTTTACTAGTGACTGACCAGTGACCACCAGTGCAGTTTTATTATTATTTAATATAATCCGTTCTCTGCCTGAAAAAAAACACAGTGACACAGTATACCATATCTGTGCTCAGCCTCAGTGTGCTGCATCATCTATGTATATCTGACTGTGCTGAGTGCTCACTGCTCACACAGCTTAATTGTGGGGGAGACTGGGGAGCAGTTATAGCAGGAGTACATATATTTAACAGTGCACACTTTTGCTGACAGAGTGCCACTGCCAGTGCCAGTGTGACTGACCAGTGACCACTGACCACCAGTATATTGTGATTGTCTGCATGAAAAAGTTAAACACTCGTCGTGTGGTGTTTTCATTCTATAAACGCATTCTGCTGACAGTGTCCAGCAGGTCCGTCATTATATAATATATACCTGTCCGGCTGCAGTAGTGATATATATATATTTTTTATATCATTATCATCCAGTCTATATTAGCAGCAGACGCAGTACGGTAGTCCACGGCTGTAGCTACCTCTGTGTCGGCAGTCGCTCGTCCATCCATAATTGTATACCACCTACCCGTGGTGTTTTTTTTTTTTCTATCTTCTTGATACTAGTAGTAGCTTACTTTAGGAGTCTGCAGTGCTGAGCTGACAGTGTCCAGCAGGTCCGTCATTATATAATATATACCTGTCCGGCTGCAGTAGTGATATATATATATATATTTTTTATATCATTATCATCCAGTCTATATTAGCAGTAGACGCAGTACGGTAGTCCACGGCTGTAGCTACCTCTGTGTCGGCAATCGCTAGTCCATCCATAATTGTATACCACCTACCCGTGGTGTTTTTTTTTTTTTCTATCTTCTTGATACTACTAGTAGCTTACTTTAGGAGTCTGCAGTGCTGAGCTGACAGTGTCCAGCAGGTCCGTCATTATATAATATATACCTGTCCGGCTGCAGTAGTGATATATATACATATATTTTTTATATCATTATCATCCAGTCTATATTAGCAGCAGACGCAGTACGGTAGTCCACGGCTGTAGCTACCTCTGTGTCGGCAGTCGGTAGTCCATCCATAATTGTATACCACCTACCTGTGGTGTTTTTTTTTTTTCCATCTTCTTGATACTACTAGTAGCTTACTTTAGGAGTCTGCAGTGCTGAGCTGACAGTGTCCAGCAGGTCCGTCATTATATAATATATACCTGTCCGGCTGCAGTAGTGATATATATATATATTTTTTATATCATTATCATCCAGTCTATATTAGCAGCAGACGCAGTACGGTAGTCCACGACTGTAGCTACCTCTGTGTCGGCAGTCGCTAGTCCATCCATAATTGTATACCACCTACCTGTGGTGTTTTTTTTTTCTATCTTCTTGATACTACTAGTAGCTTACTTTAGGAGTCTGCAGTGCTGAGCTGACAGTGTCCAGCAGGTCCGTCATTATATAATATATACCTGTCCGGCTGCAGTAGTGATATATATATATATATTTTTTATATCATTATCATCCAGTCTATATTAGCAGCAGACGCAGTACGGTAGTCCACGGCTGTAGCTACCTCTGTGTCGGCAGTCGCTCGTCAATCCATAAGTATACTAGTATCCATCCATCTCCATTGTTTACCTGAGGTGCCTTTTAGTTGTGCCTATTAAAATATGGAGAACAAAAATGTTGAGGTTCCAAAAATAGGGAAAGATCAAGATCGACTTCCACCTCGTGCTGAAGCTGCTGCCACTAGTCATTTATTTATTTATTTATTATTTATTTATTAACAGTTTCTTATATAGCGCAGCATATTCCATTGCGCTTTACAATTAGGACAACAGTAATAGAACAAAACTGGGTAAAAACAGACAGACATAGAGGTAGGAAGGCCCTGCTCGCAAGCTTACAATCTATAGGGAAATAGGCATAGATACACAAGGATAGATGCTACCTATTGCATAATGGTCCACCAGATTGCTAGGTTCTTAATGGGTTGTATGATGATACCCCACAAAGTTATCCAAGTGTCAGGAGGGTGTGGGACTAAAGAAAGACAAGATATGTGATGTTATGAATACTCTACAGAGGATGTAATTAGATAGGGAAGCACTGAAGGTTATGTGGGTGGGTCTGGAATTTGATAGGCTTGTCTGAAGAGGTGAGTTTTCAGGGAACATTTAAAGGTTTGGAGACTAGAGGCGAGTCTTACTGTGCGTGGGAGGGCATTCCACAGAGTGGGTGAAGCCCGGATAAAGTCCTGTAATTTTGAGTGTGAACAAGTAATGCGTGTGGATGAGAGACGTAGATCTTGTGCAGAGCGGAGAGGTCGGGTAGGGAGATATTTTGAGATGAGTGAAGAGATGTATGTTGGTGCAGTTTGGTTAATAGCCTTGTATGTGAGTAAAAGTATTTTATATTTAATACGGTAGAATACCGGTAACCAATGGAGGGACTGACAGAGCGGATCTGCAGACGATGAACGTCTGGCAAGGAAGATTAGCCTCGCAGCTGCATTCAAAATGGATTGTAGTGGTGAGAGCCTATGTTTGGGAAGACCGGTCAGGAGACTATTACAATAATCAATGCGGGAGATAATGAGAGCATGGATTAGAGTTTTTGCTGTGTCTTGTGTAAGATAAGGGCGTATTTTGGATATGTTTCTTAGATGTATGTAACATGATCTTGAGACAGATTGAATGTGGGTAACAAAGGACAGTTCAGAGTCAAGAATGACACCTAGGCAGCGAGCTTGTGGGGTAGGGGTGATTGCAGAGTTCTCAACAGTGATAGAGATATCAGGTTGGAAACTACTATTGGCCGGTGGAAATATAATTAATTCTGTTTTGGAAATATTAAGTTTGAGGTGGCGAGATGTCATCCAAGATGAAATGGCAGAAAGGCATTCAGTGACACGGCCCAATACAGATGGTGACAAATCAGGGGAGGATAGGTAGATTTGAGTATCATCCGCATACAGATGGTACTGAAATCCGAAAGAGTTGATTAGTTTGCCAAGAGATGTGGTATAGATAGAGAAAAGCAGAGGACCTAGGACTGAGCCTTGCGGTACTCCAACTGAGAGAGGTAGCGAAGTAGAGGTGGAATCAGAGAAACGAACACTGAAGGAGCGATTAGATAGGTAGGATGAGAACCAAGAAAGGGCTGTGTCCTGAATACCTAGGGATTGTAGTGTTTGTATGAGAAGAGAGTGGTCAACAGTGTCAAAAGCAGCAGAGAGATCAAGGAGAATAAGGAGAGAGAAATGTCCTTTAGATTTAGCAGTGACCAAATCATTCACTACCTTAGTCAGTGCTGTCTCTGTGGAGTGTTGGGCACGAAATCCTGACTGAAGTGGGTCCAGTAGGCTGTGTGAGTTAAGAAAGTGTGTGAGGCGAGTGTAGGCAAGTCTCTCCAGTAGCTTGGAGGGGCATGGGAGCTGAGAGATGGGACGGTAGTTAGAGAGAGAGTTCGGGTCAGAGTTTTGTTTTTTCAGAATGGGAGTAATCACTGCATGCTTGTATAGAGAAGGAAAGATACCAGTAGACAGGGAGAGATTACAGATTTTCGTTAAGGTTGGGATGAGCACAGTAGACAGAGCTTTACTAATTTGTGAGGGTATAGAGTCAAGGGGAGAGGTATTAGAGTAGGTAGATGAAAAGAGTGCAGATACTTCATCTTCATTTGTAGGATCAAAGGAAGAGAAGGTGTTAGAGGGTTCAGGCAGGAAATTGAGCAGTTCACTTGCTGTGGAAGAGCATACCATTTCATTTCGGATCTTGTCAATCTTGTCCTTGAAATAGGAAGCAAGATCTTGCGCACTGACAGTGGCTGGTGGGTTAGGTGAGGGAGGGACAAGAAGTGATTTAAATGTATTAAAAAGTCGCTTGGGGTTAGAGGCTTGAGCAGAGATGAGAGATTGAAAATATGTTTGTTTGGCAGTGTCCAGAGCAGTACGATAAGAGTGGTAGGTGGTCTTATATGTGAGAAAGTCACTTGAACTACGAGATTTACGCCACTGGCGTTCAACTTTTCTTGAGAGTTTTTGTAAGTGTCTAGTGTATTTAGAGTGCCACGGTTGACATCTAAGTCTACGTGGAGTGTGATGGGTAGCTGGAGCCACTTCATCAAGTGCTGTTACTAGAGTTTGGTTAAGGTGTGACACAGCAGTCTCTGGAGAGGTGAATGTAGAAATTGGTGAAAGCAGTGGTTGCAGAGAGGTAGATAGTTGTTGAAAATTAATAGCGTTAATATTTCTGCGGGTAAGAGGTGTCCTTGTAGACTTTAGGGACATGGAGTTTGAAGTAATGGAGGAGAGCATGCATGTGATAAGGTTGTGATCTGAGAGAGGGAAAGGAGTGTTAGTGAGTTCAGAAACAGAGCATAGTCTGGTGAATACAAGATCAAGGCAGTGGCCCTCCTGATGAGTAGGGGAGTCAGTCCATTGGGAGAGGCCAAGAGAGGAGGTTAGAGAAAGTAGTTTAGAGGCATGGGGAGATTGTGGACTGTCAATAGAGAGATTTAAATCACCCATAATGATGGTGGAGATGTCAGAGGATAGAAAGTGAGGGAGCCATGCAGAAAAATCTTCCAGAAACTTTTTGGGTTGCCCAGGTGGGCGATAGATAGCTGCAACACGCAGAGAGAAAGGGGTGAAAATCCTAATAGAGTGTACTTCAAAGGATGTAAATGTGAGTGAGGGAACAGGTGGTAAAACAATGTGCGTGTAACATTTGGATAGTAATATTCCAACACCCCCTCCTTTGATGTTACCAGGCCTGGGGGGGGGTGTGAAGTGGAGGCCACCATGTGACAGTGCTGCAGGGGAGGCCGTGTCTGATTGTGTGAGCCAGGTTTCTGTTATAGCCAGCATATTGAATTTGTTTGCTATGAAAAGGTCATGAATAGCTGTTAATTTGTTGCAAACAGAGCGTGCATTCCATAAAGCACATTTTAGTGACTTGGAGGTAGATGGGAGACAAGTGATGTTGATAAGGTTTGTTGATTTTATATTCTGTTGTGAATCAGCTGAATGTGAGCGTGGTATGTGGATGGGACCTGGATTTGGGGATATGTCACCAGCTAGTAGAAGCAGAAGAAGAGAGAGATAGGTATAGTTAGGGGAGGTGTGTGATAGTTTCTTATGGTGACAGGTAGAGGATGTGACAGTTAGTGTACATAGATAGGTTAAAAGCTCATGAGTGTTAATAAGAGGGGAGTGGATTAATTAGGCTGCAATGTGTACAGAGCGATAAATAACAGGAATAGTGAAGGACGATGTCATTTTATAGAGGATACCATGAAGTGCTATGAGGAAAAAAAGTCTGTGGAGCATGGTGTTTATAAAGAGAAAAGTATAGATAGGAAAATGCTTATGGAAATTGTTAATCAAATAGTAGATTTACCTGCTTTCCAATGTCATGGCCGAGACGATGAAATGCCAGCAACGTCGTCTGCCAAGGCCGATGCCCAATGTCATAGTACAGAGCATGTCAAATCCAAAACACCAAATATCAGTAAAAAAAGGACTCAAAAATCTAAAATAAAATTGTCGGAGGAGAAGCGTAAACTTGCCAATATGCCATTTACTACACGGAGTGGCAAGGAACGGCTGAGGCCCTGGCCTATGTTCATGGCTAGTGGTTCAGCTTCACATGAGGATGGAAGCACTCAGCCTCTCGCTAGAAAAATGAAAAGACTCAAGCTGGCAAAAGCACAGCAAAGAACTGTGCGTTCTTCGAAATCACAAATCCACAAGGAGAGTCCAATTGTGTCGTTTGCGATGCCTGACCTTCCCAACACTGGACGTGAAGAGCATGCGCCTTCCACCATTTGCACGCCCCCTGCAAGTGCTGGAAGGAGCACCCGCAGTCCAGTTCCTGATAGTCAGATTGAAGATGTCAGTGTTGAAGTACATCAGGATGAGGAGGATATGGGTGTTGCTGGCGCTGGGGAGGAAATTGACCAGGAGGATTCTGATGGTGAGGTGGTTTGTTTAAGTCAGGCACCCGGGGAGACACCTGTTGTCCGTTGGAGGAATAGGGCCATTGACAAGCCTGGTGAAAATACCAAAAAAATAAGCTCTTCGGTGTGGAAGTATTTCAACAGAAATGCGGACAACATTTGTCAAGCCGTGTGTTGCCTTTGTCAAGCTGTAATAAGTAGGGGTAAGGACGTTAACCACCTCGGAACATCCTCCCTTATACGTCACCTGCAGCGCATTCATCATAAGTCAGTGACAAGTTCAAAAACTTTGGGCGACAGCGGAAGCAGTCCACTGACCAGTAAATCCCTTCCTCTTGTAACCAAGCTCATGCAAACCACCCCACCAACTCCCTCAGTGTCAATTTCCTCCTTCCCCAGGAATGCCAATAGTCCTGCAGGCCATGTCACTGGCAATTATGACGAGTCCTCTCCTGCCTGGGATTCCTCCGATGCATCCTTGCGTGTAACGCCTACTGCTGCTGGCGCTGCTGTTGTTGCTGCTGGGAGTCGATGGTCATCCCAGAGGGGAAGTCGTACTCGTAAGACCACTTTTACTACTTCCACCAAGCAATTGACTGTCCAACAGTCCTTTGCGAGGAAGATGAAATATCACAGCAGTCATCCTGCTGCAAAGCGGATAACTGAGGCCTTGGCATCCTGGGCGGTGAGAAACGTGGTTCCGGTATCCATCATTACTGCAGAGGCAACTAGAGACTTGTTGGAGGTACTGTGTCCCCGGTACCAAATACCATCTAGGTTCCATTTCTCTAGGCAGGCGATACCGAAAATGTACACAGACCTCAGAAAAAGACTCACCAGTGTCCTAAAAAATGCAGTTGTACCCAATGTCCACTTAACCACGGACATGTGGACAAGTGGAGCAGGGCAGACTCAGGACTATATGACTGTGACAGCCCACTGGGTAGATGTATGGACTCCCGCCGCAAGAACAGCAGCGGCGGCACCAGTAGCAGCATCTCGCAAACGCCAACTCTTTCCTAGGCAGGCTACGCTTTGTATCACCGCTTTCCAGAATACGCACACAGCTAAAAACCTCTTACGGCAAATGAGGAAGATCATCGCAGAATGGCTTACCCCAATTGGACTCTCCTGTGGATTTGTGGCATTGGACAACGCCAGCAATATTGTGTGTGCATTAAATCTGGGCAAATTCCAGCACGTCCCATGTTTTGCACATACCTTGAATTTGGTGGTGCAGAATTTTTTAAAAAACGACAGGGGCGTGCAAGAGATGCTGTCGGTGGCCAGAAGAATTGCGGGACACTTTCGGCGTACAGGCACCACGTACAGAAGACTGGAGCACCACCAAAAACGTCTGAACCTGCCCTGCCATCATCTGAAGCAAGAAGTGGTAACGAGGTGGAATTCAACCCTCTATATGCTTCAGAGGTTGGAGGAGCAGCAAAAGGCCATTCAAGCCTATACAACTGAGCACGATATAGGAGGTGGAATGCACCTGTCTCAAGCGCAGTGGAGAATGATTTCAACGTTGTGCAAGGTTCTGCAACCTTTTGAACTTGCCACACGTGAAGTCAGTTCAGACACTGCCAGCCTGAGTCAGGTCATTCCCCTCATCAGGCTTTTGCAGAAGAAGCTGGAGACATTGAAGGAGGAGCTAACACAGAGCGATTCCGCTAGGCATGTGGGACTTGTGGATGGAGCCCTTAATTCGCTTAACAAGGATTCACGGGTGGTCAATCTGTTGAAATCAGAGCACTACATTTTGGCCACTGTGCTCGATCCTAGATTTAAAACCTACCTTGGATCTCTCTTTCCGGCAGACACAAGTCTGCTGGGGTTCAAAGAACTGCTGGTGACAAAATTGTCAAGTCAAGCGGAACGCGACCTGTCAACATCTCCTCCTTCACATTCTCCCGCAACTGGGGGTGCGAGGAAAAGGCTCAGAATTCCGAGCCCACCCGCTGGCGGTGATGCAGGGCAGTCTGGAGCGACTGCTGATGCTGACATCTGGTCCGGACTGAAGGACCTGCCAACGATTACGGACATGTCGTCTACTGTCACTGCATATGATTCTCTCCCCATTGAAAGAATGGTGGAGGATTATATGAGTGACCGCATCCAAGTAGGCACGTCAGACAGTCCGTACTTATACTGGCAGGAAAAAGAGGCAATTTGGAGGCCCTTGCACAAACTGGCTTTATTCTACCTAAGTTGCCCTCCCACAAGTGTGTACTCCGAAAGAGTGTTTAGTGCCGCCGCTCACCTTGTCAGCAATCGGCGTACGAGGTTACATCCAGAAAATGTGGAGAAGATGATGTTCATTAAAATGAATTATAATCAATTCCTCCGTGGAGACATTGACCAGCAGCAATTGCCTCCACAAAGTACACAGGGAGCTGAGATGGTGGATTCCAGTGGGGACGAATTGATAATCTGTGAGGAGGAGGATGTACACAGTGATATATCGGAGGATGATGATGAGGTGGACATCTTGCCTCTGTAGAGCCAGTTTGTGCAAGGAGAGATTAATTGCTTCTTTTTTGGTGGGGGTCCAAACCAACCCGTCATTTCAGTCACAGTCGTGTGGCAGACCCTGTCACTGAAATGATGGGTTGGTTAAAGTGTGCATGTCCTGTTTATACAACATAAGGGTGGGTGGGAGGGCCCAAGGACAATTCCATCTTGCACCTCTTTTTTCTTTCATTTTTCTTTGCGTCATGTGCTGTTTGGGGGGTGTTTTTTGGAAGGGCCATCCTGCGTGACACTGCAGTGCCACTCCTAGATGGGCCAGGTGTTTGTGTCGGCCACTAGGGTCGCTTAGCTTACTCACACAGCTACCTCATTGCGCCTCTTTTTTTCTTTGCGTCATGTGCTGTTTGGGGAGTGTTTTTTGGAAGGGCCATCCTGCGTGACACTGCAGTGCCACTCCTAGATGGGCCAGGTGTTTGTGTCGGCCACTAGGGTCGCTTAGCTTACTCACACAGCTACCTCATTGCACCTCTTTTTTTCTTTGCGTCATGTGCTGTTTGGGGAGTGTTTTTTGGAAGGGCCATCCTGCGTGACACTGCAGTGCCACTCCTAGATGGGCCAGGTGTTTGTGTCGGCCACTTGGGTCGCTTAGCTTAGCCATCCAGCGACCTCGGTGCAAATTTTAGGACTAAAAATAATATTGTGAGGTGTGAGGTGTTCAGAATAGACTGAAAATGAGTGGAAATTATGGTTATTGAGGTTAATAATACTTTGGGATCAAAATGACCCCCAAATTCTATGATTTAAGCTGTTTTTTAGGGTTTTTTGAAAAAAACACCCGAATCCAAAACACACCCGAATCCGACAAAAAAAATTTGGTGAGGTTTTGCCAAAACGCGTTCGAACCCAAAACACGGCCGCGGAACCGAACCCAAAACCAAAACACAAAACCCGAAAAATTTCCGGTGCTCATCACTATTAATCACACTGTGAGGGGACTGTAGAGTTGCTCCAGGAGGAACTTCAAGCTCCCAGGGTACCTCACTGCAAACCGCTAAACACCGGAGGGTGAGCATGTTTAATACAACATAAGTGTATGAACAGTATGCCTATTCCTTTAGCTGGTCATTCCGCACATGCTATGTTCACTGGCCAATCAAGAGTTGAAGCTCAAGTACTTTTCCATGTATTTGTGATTAGCCAGTGATCACATGCTCTGCTGTTTATGATGCCAACGAGCAGGGAACTTACCACCTCTAAGTGCACACCTGGTGCAATATCACCATAATACAGATACACCCAGCTTAGAATAAACCAGTTCAGTATTAGGCTGGGGCCTCTAGGAGTAAAGGTCCTGTAAATTAATAAAAATCTTTCTCGAGTCGAATAGCCCATTGTAAATAGCACCAGTATTGTCCCAGGCATCCATCATACATTGGATTCTAGGGAGTGAAGTGCAGTGAGGTGAACAGCTGGGGAGGCACATGTGGGGATGGGGCTTAATGCTGGGAGCCTGTCTCACTCCCTACTCTCTATAACTCTTCTTTCACTACACTAAGCTACAGTATCCATTGAGTCTCCTACCTGCCTCTCTGTGCCTTCTCTTGCTGCTGCTGACTGAGCTCCGAATACAGTGCACTTCCTGGTCACATGACACATTTAAGTGTCCATCAGTGCACAAGGCACACCTCCACACTCAGAAGTATGCCTCTTTTATCTCCATTTCTGTGCAGCATTACTGCCTGTGGTGTAGACCCGCCCCCAGTTCTACAAAGCAGTGTCTGACTGTAGAACTAAGGCAGAGCTGTTGCTGCCTCATCTCTCGTCTCCCTGAATCTCCAGAGATCCCCAAAAACAGGCCCAGCTCTACCCGCTCAGAAAAAGGATGCAGAACAGGTAGGCGCCTGGCTGGGGAGGTGCTTTCCTTGCTATGCATTCCCACTGCTGCACCTCCCTGTCCACCCTGTTGCTGCCAGCTGCAGTGCCTGTCACAATGTATGACAGGCAGTGGCACCTACAGCATGAAGCCTACTCCTCCCCCCATGGTGACAGCGTCAGTGTGTGACACTGAAAAGTGGGTGGAGCTACAGGGTGGAGCTTCACGTCTGAAGGGGCAGAGCTACTAAGGACCATCAGACTGCCAGAGGAGGATGTGCTGCTCCAGATCCTGCCAGCCAAACTGCGCTAAGTAAGTGAAGGGAGAGTGAAAAAGTGTGTGTGTGTGTGTGTGTGTGTGTGTGTGTGTGTGTGTGTGTGTGTGTGTGTGTGTGTGTGTGTGTGTGTGTGTGCGTGCAGGGGGGCAAAATGTGATCTGGTTGATGCAAGAAATATATTGCATGGTGACCAGATAAAGATACCTTTCACAGGTCAATCAGTGGCTGCTAGGTTGTGCTTTCTCCATTGTGCTGTGTTCAGTGTCCATCCACTCCAGTCAAAGGCTGCTTCTGCGTTGTGCTGTGTCCGCTGTCCATCCACTCCAGTGAGTGGCTGCTGCAGTGCTGTGTCCATCAACTCCAAATATGTGGTGTGACTCCGCAGTGTCATTTGTGAAAAAGTTTTTAAAAAGTTAATATAAAAAATGTTTAAAAAAAAAAAGATTTTTTTTGTACATGTAGGGGGTCATTCCGAGTTGATCGCTCGCTAGCAGTCGAGGCCCACAGGGGAGTGTATTTACGCTTTGCAGGAGTGTGAACGCCTGTGTAGCAGAGCACCTGCAAACACATTTTGTGCAAAACAAGACCAGCCCTATAGTTACTTATCCTGTGCGATGATTGCTGCGACAAGTGACACGGTAATGACGTCAGAAACCCACCCAGCAAATGCCCGACCACGCCTGCGTTTTTCCAAGCACTCCCAGAAAACGGTCAGTTGACACCCAGAAACTCCCACTTCCTGTCAATCTCCTTGCGTTCGGCTGTGCAATTGGATTTGTTGCTAGAACCAGCGCAAAACCACAAAGGACTTCGTACCCGTACGATGCGCGTGTGCATTGCAGTGCATACGCATGCGCAGATTAGCAGTTTTTTTTCACTGATCGCTACGCAGTGAACAACGGCAGCTAGCGATCAACTTTGCACTACTTCTGTGTATTTTACCGCACTGTGTTTGTTTGTTTGTTTGTTTGTTTGCATACATATAAGTGATGTGAAACCCACAGTACAAGCAGTCATTTGCACAAAAAGTAGTAAAACACTACTGTACTACTGTACTATGTCTGTGTACTGCACCCCAGTGCAGTTGTTCATGTACATATAAAAGCGCTGTGACTTCACACAGTGTGAGCAGGGCTGTGAAGTAGGAAAAAATATGTTAATCTATTGATTGTACTACTTCTACGTGTTTGTATATATGGATAACAACCAGTTGAGAGAAGAGTAGGACCAGCAACCAATTACTAACTCTGCAGCTGCTGACAGTCATAATAGCACAACATCCACTAAAGGTGGTCCAGGGGCCAGAAACTTGAGGAAGGGGCACGTCAAAATTAAATCTTTTACAATGTTAAAAAAGGGGTAAAGGTATCACCTTAAAAAGCAACAAATCAGTGCCCAAAAAACACTAAGACTCAAACTGTGTGTTAACAAATCCCTGAGCATAATCTAGGGGTGTTCACGTTAGCTATATGCGAGTCTCCCATTTCTCACACTGTCCTCATAGAGAAGCCTCCTTCACCTCCTTCCACCATTTCTGCACCATCTGCACATTTGGGGAGTAGTACAAGTAAAGATGGTGATGAGGACATAATATAAATTGAGGATGCTTGTGTGGAAGTGGAACAGGATGAGGGGGATAATTGTGTACTAATGCTATCTGACAATAATGAGGAGGATGAGGATGTTGATGATGTTGTTTGTGTAAGTCAGTCACCAGTGGCTGCAGTTTTTGCTCGTGTTAAAAAGAAAGTGATTGTGATGCCTGGACATAACACCAAAACAGCCACCTCTTGGTTGTGACATTATTTTTGTCCAAATCCTGAAATTTGTGAAGGCATCTGATGCATTTTTGTGTCCAAAAATAGCAGAGGTAGGAATGTTAGTCATCTAGGTATCTTCTCCATTTTACATAATTTGTGCCAAGTTCATTAAATTTATTTTTTAATTATAATGCAATTAACACTCTCATCATCAACCTCTTCATTAGTGATCAGAGGTAGTCCTTCCAAAAAATTGGTTTTGGGGGCACAAACAAACTAAGAACTTACGCCCCCTGTAGCTGAAGTGCTTGGTGTGTTAAACTGTGTATGTCCTTCATAAAAGTGGGTTTGAGGGCCCAAATGCAATTACATCTTGCACCACTTTTATTTTTATAATCGGCTGTATTCTTGAGGGGTTTTGAGATGGTCTTTGCATTACTGATGGCGGGGGGGGCAGCTGGGTACTTGAGAGAGGACAACGGAGGAGAGCAGTTGAGAAGTTGCGTGCCATAGGCATAGATGTGGTATTGAGGGCTGAAGGAGCTTATGAGTTCATCCAGGGAAGAGGTGTCCAAGTAGAAGAAAAGTGGGTCAAGGACAAAACTGTGGGAGATGCCAACGAGAAGGATTAGAAGGGGGAGAGGTGGAGCCAGCAGTAGAAACAGAGAATTAGTGGTTGGAAGGTAAAGGTGAACCAGGCAAGGGCGGTGCAATGTCCTCTGTATAAACATATTTATTGTTACACATGTAGATTGTACCTTTTATTATTACTTGTACTCATAGACATTTTTGTCCTAATTCAATGTTGTGGATAGATCAAATTTTAGCAAATTGCACGTCATAGCCTGCATATGTAACTTACAGAAAATACAAGTGATTCAAAGTCATACAGATTTCAATCGTATCTCATTGTGTGGATAAGCGGGTAAACTATTCGGCAATTGGGTATTGGCATGAGGAATACATTTGCTGTGGGCATGTCATGACACAATTGTGGGCTATGTAAAGGTGAGTGTATGCAGAGATCTGTTTGACTTCAGACCAGGGCCATCTTAACATATGGGCAAACTGGTCAGTTGCCCAGGGCCACAAGATTCTAGGGAACTTCAAGGCCAAACTGGGCGAGGGGGCATCTGCACACTGGGATGGTGCCTCCAGTGCTTCTTGGGAGGTAGATAGAGATTACTTCCGGGCCACTCTGATTGTGAATTACACAAAATTAGAGCAGCCAGGCAGCATTCTCTACCTACCTTCAAGCCTGTAGCCAGACCCTTACCAGCATGCTGATTGGTGAATGGCTGGATCTATCCAGTGGCGGATTCAGTGGGGGCGGCACCAAGGCACGGTTCCCCCTGTCGTTTAGGAGAGGCTGATGGTTGTCAGACAGACTGTCAGCCCTCCCCTGGCCAGTTATGAATGTTGTAGGGCTGGCCTGACCATAAAGCAGAGTATGGCCGGCGCCGTTGTTCCGTAGTCTGACATGCTTTGGCATCCGGCAGCAACAGCATGGTGCTGAGTACGTGCCGAGAGAAAGGGGACCAGAGACATGGGCCATGCTGCACCTGTTGCTGGTCTGCTTCCTATGGCTGCTTATGTGGAGTGAAGAGAGTACTGAACTTTATCTAATGCTGATTGCAGCCACCACACAACCTATTCTGGAGCTTTCATAGGCGGTCCAGCACGGATGCTGGTTATGTCAGCATCAAATGTCCCTCAAGCATTCAGTCAGCCTATACCGAGCTGCTGCTGACATGGGGAACATTTGTTTCAGGAAGCCTAGCACACCGTGAACATGCGCCACAAGTGCTGCTGATTGGGCCTAGAAAGCAGGGCCAGCAACAGAAATTTTGGGGCCCGGTACACTGATATCTCTGGGGCGCCCTCAACCCCCTACTTTTAAAGTAGAGGGTGGTTTTAAAAAAATCTCTCTCTCGCTCTCTCTCTCTCTCTATATATATATATATATATATATATATGTATATATGTATATAGATAAATATTTAATAACTAGTACTGCGCTTCCAAACTTTAAATGATGCTATTGTTACAAATGGTAAAGTTTCTATAACCAGATATTCTTAAAATATTCCTTAGTATTTTTATAATTTTTATTTTATTTTTACAGACTTTCTTGTAGTCGGCAGCAACCCCACAGATTGGTCCTCTACCCGAATGGACCTCTTAGATAGGAGTCGAGTTGTTTCTTTAGGGGGCACCTAATATTCCTACATTTCTGGGGATTAGTGCCCTTTGGATTCGTCTCTATAGTACAAACAATTTAATCCCTTTTATCAAGCTGTTTAGTGAGTACAACCACATAAATTATTCTCAAAATACACATGTTTATTAAAATGCTTTCTTAAAATCGTTCATGGAAATCTTAAAATCCTATACCAAGACAATGATTGATAAGCAGGTACAATTCAGTTTTTCAACAAATGATTGGTAGACATCTTCTTTTCCTTTCATTTGTGACTCCAGAGATGAAATCATTCAACGCGTTTCATCATCTATGACTTCATCAGGGGTGCCACAATACATAAGACTAAAACATAAAAAGAAGGTTGTCTCAATAAATGCAACATATATAACAGAACAGTGTAAAAATATATACAAGAGCAATATAAAAAAAACAAAAACATTTTAGCATATTTCATAATTTAAGATCAATCCTGAGGATACGGTGTACAGTTGGTTCACAAATTCTACTGGGTACATAGAGTCCACTCCAATCAAACTGGCTAACTTAATTTTAGACATGAACTTCCCAATACATAATGTATTATAACATTCAAAATATATACGTGAACTTGAATAAGTTCACTATTCTTGCTTCTTTTAACAGCAAGAAAGGTATGAGGACTAACGTTACAATATGATTAGAAAATCCAACAATGAGGTAACAGAAAATCGTATCTACAGAAGATATGAAAGATGAATGTACAGTCAATCTTATATTTTTAATAGTTGATACTTATAATATGTTTTACAAAAAAAGTTTAATATTTTTACAGAAAAATGATTTCAATAAAATGATGTGGTACATAACACTCTTTTTGTGATATTATTGATGAGACTGGAATACAAATGTAGTCATTTTGATCAATACAGTAATTGATACTTATTATAGTTGTGTTCTCTACTAATTGTGTAGTCTTATTGGTAGACTTTTATTCAAGTTGGTATCAGTGACAGCACAAAGCCTTCGAAGCTTAGAGCTCAGTCCTGCAATGAGGCCAATGCCCCAGTTCAGTCCATTTATACCCCTTCCCCTGTTAATCACTTCCTCTTTATTTCTTATTGGTTAGTAGTAGTACAGTAAGTATATTCCTAAATTACTATTAAATCTTCATTTTTATTTATATCCATATTGTTCCCAGTGTTATTAATTGTTAGTATTTTTATACATTAGTGGATCAGGGAGTTGAATACCGGCATTTATAAGGGCTTAATAGCCTGTTTGCGTTCCACCTGCGGCTTATTTCCACTTCCCTTATGTCTCCCACGCCTCATTTTAAGTGTCTCTATTTTTTAGTTTACATCGGTGGCTCAGTGTGTGTTGTGGAGCACAGGCTCATTGCCTCCGTTCCACTCGCGGTTCAATGCCGCTTCCTGGTCTGTTCCCCGCCTCTCTTCGGCTCCATTGTGCTGGGCAGTGGAATGCAAGCTGACAGCCTGCGTTCCATGTACTGTAAATGGCGCGGAATAACGCTGACAGCGTGTATTCCACTATTGTACTTATCTAATTCTGCATAAACTTTATTAGTGTTATCATAACAGTGAAATATATTAATCTAATACTTAAATATTATCATTTACTGTGAAATAACTATATTTATTTAGTGTTAAAAGAATATTTAAAGATTAAAGATTACTCGCTCAGTATTTGTAATACATATCAAGAACCTCAAATTCTGTTAATATTATTATTAACCCTTCCCTAATGTTATTTTATCTTCTATTAGTTTAAGTAATATGATATTGTGTATGTATATTAATTATATAATATATTTGATAAGTGTGATATAGTGTAAGTGTTGTGTATGTAAAATCTCCAATCTCATTAATAATAACATGCATATAACATACCCAACTACATAATTATCGTATCACTAACAAATTGGAACAGAAGTTGGAAAAGTTATCGCATTATAGATCAAAACCCAAATGCAATATGGAAGATACATATTATCTATTCATGGTTACTTTAAAATTACCCAATAAGAGTTGTATAACGTTAGAATCAGTACCAATGGAAGTCTACAATTGGCCTATTACCTTATTTCCTTATTCCGCTGAGTTGTAGGACATAGTTTATTACATGGATCTATTTTATTATAATTCTTTTATTGTTTAATTTTGAAGTTTTTGTCTTTAGCTCACAGTTTGATTAGTTTTGTTTTTATAAAAATGACACTATATCAATGCCTTCGTTTAGGCTGAAAGGTGTCAAGGTGTTTAGAGTATAAATCCAATAGGACTCTCTTTTTGAGAGAGTTAACGCCCTACTACCTCCCCTTGGGTCCTCCTTAATCTGTTCAAGTATTGTGAATTTTAAACTACTTATATCTGAAAAGCAATTGAGGGTATCCTTATGTTTAATTGGCTTATTTATCCCTTTATCGTATATTGTTGGATTTTTCTCCATCTATTTGCAACATTTACATTTCGTACAGGGTAACAACCTGATTTCTTATTAACAAATGGATTGGTGGTGGTTTTAGTAGCTTTTTTCACATTTTTCAAAGAACTAGGAGCTATGATACTTTTCAGATTGGGAGCTTTTCTGTAGGATATGGAGGGTTTGTTAGGGAGATGTGGGCCCAGGACTGGATCTGCAAGGAGTATATTCCAGTGTTTTTCCAAATTTTCCAATTTTCTTTGTTATACTGGGTAAGAAATAATCTCCCTCTAGATGCTTCTACATAGGTTTTTTGCAGTGGCGTGCGGTGAGGTCAGTGGCTGGTGAGGCACTACAGCCATAATGTCTGCCGAATCTGCCGATGACCCCTACCACCGCCGAACAAATGCCCGCTACTGCCCCTGAGTCGATGCCCTCTGCCACCGCCAATGGCTTACAAACTTGCCCACCATCAACTGACCCAGCCCTACGCCACTAATTTGCATCTCACTCCAATGCCGCCAATGCCCACTGCCTGCCTGCTCATCATACTTGTGATATATTGTACATTTTTATAGAAAAATAAATTAGTGTTTGGGACTGGGAAGGGAGTAGGAGGTGGACATGAATGCAATTTTGTTGTCCAGGGCTTCCATTAACTTAATGGAAACGGGTCTGAATGGGTTAAAAAAAATTGGGGGAAAAAAGCGTGATGTCCCCCCTCCTTAGTATAACCAGCCTCGGGCTCTTTGAGCCGGTCCTGGTTGTTTAAATACTGGGGGGAAATTGGACAGGGGTTCCCCGTATTTAGACAACCAGCACCGGGCTCTTAGTCTGGTCCTGGTTCCAAAAATACGGGGACAAAAGATGTAGGGGTCCCCCATATTTTTAAAACCAGTACCGGGCTCCACTAGCCAGGGACATAATGCCACAGCCAGGGGACACATTTATGTAGGTCCCTATGGCCGTGGCATTACCCCTCCAACTAGTCATCCCTGGCCGGGGTTCCCTGGAGGAGTGGGGACCCCTTAAATCAAGGGGTTTTCCCCTTCCAGGCACCCAAGGGTCAGGGGTGAAGCCCAAGGCTGTCCCCAGCACCCCTGGGCGGTGGGTGCCAGGCTGATAGCCATAAGAGTGTTAAAAAAAGAGTATTGTTTTATTGTTGTGGAACTACAAGGCCCAGCAAGCCTCCCCCACTTGCTGGTACTTGGAGAACCTCAAGTACCAGCATGCGGGGAAATAACGGGCCCGCTGGTACCTGTAGTTCTACAACAACAAAAAATACCCAAATAAAAACACAACAAACACACCATGACAGTAAAAATTTATTAAAACACACTAACACACTCACACATACTTACCTACATCCCACGCCGGTCACGTCCACTTGTCCAGTAGAATCCAATAGGGGTACCTGTAAAAAGAGAGAGAGATTACTTACCTACATCCCACGCTGATCACGTCCACTTGTCCAGTAGAATCCTATAGGGACCCGGCACCTGGAAAAATGAATTAAAATAAATACTTACAGAGGGGAGGGGGAAATGAAAGAAAGAGAGAGAGAGAACACGCCCGGTCGCACTCACTCACAGACAGCGCAGCTCCCGGCCCATTGCTTAGTAACGGGACGCCTGGCAACACAAGTCACAGTGCCGCAGGCAGGAAGAAGGCGGCAGCGGCTGGAGGCGGAGGGCCAGGTGGAGAGGTGAGCACTGCGGGGACTTAGCTGCGCGACATGAGACAACACAAGCATAGAACTCACCCCTCACTCCTGGTTCAGGCCCATCGCTCCAATGCCAGTCAGAGCCGCCGGGTCCCGCCGCCTCTTCCCCCTCCAGCGTCGCGTGGGTGATTGGAGAGCGGATCCAGCACTGGATCCGCTGTCCAATCACAGGTGCCTCGCTGACATGGGAGTGGTGTCCCTGTCAGCGAGGCACTTGTTTCAGTGCCGCTTTCCCTATCTTTTTTCATGGGCTTTTACAGCCCAGTATTTGGCCCCGCCCCCCGCTCTGCCCCCGTTCCCATTATCTATGGGAGGCACTGCTATCAGTGCCTCCCAAAGTCATTTGAACTCATCAAATTATTACAATTAAATAAAGAAGATACTTATGACACAGACTATGTGTCATATGTATCTTCTTTGTATGATTTTAATAATTAATCACAGGGGAGGCATTGCCTCCCCTGACTGCACGTCCCTGTTTTTTTGCTGCTGGTCCATTAACACTGATCTTTCCTTCTTGAAAGCCCGATTCTTGTCAGATTCTAGTTTCTCCTCATTGTATCCTCTTGTAACAAATCTCTCAGTGATTACTTTAGATTGATTAAGAAAATCTTCATCTCGACTACAGTTTTTTCTGATCCTTAAGTATTGAGCATATGGCACATTGTTTTTCCAACTTGGTTAATGGCAACTTTCTGCCGGAATGTAGCTGTTTGTATCTGTTTCTTTAAAAAATGTGGACGTTCTAATTTGTCCTGTAGATAGTCCTTCCAATTTAAGGTCCAGAAAGTCAATGGTATCTTTATTCTGATTGTGAGTGAATTTAAAGTTGTAGTTGTTCTTATTTATGTGGGATAGAAAATCTTCTATGGTGGAAGCATCGTTGGTCCAGATTAGTATCAAGTCATCTATGTATCTTCTATAGAATTTGATATTCCTGTTCTCAAACCTGGTATTGTAGATGAATTCGTCTTCCCAATGTCCCATCAATATATTTGCATAAGCCGGTGCAAATTTAGAACCTATCACTGTCCCTTAACTTTGTAGGTAAAAGTCACCCTCAAATTTGAAGTAATTATGTTCCAGGACATACTTTATTCCATTGATGACAAAATCTTTATCACTTTGATTTAAATCTGCATCTGTATCCAGTATTTTCTGTACTGCTTCTAATCCTTTCTTGTGCGGGATTGATGAATACAATGCTTGTACATCAATTGTTATCCATAGGTATTAAGTATCCCAACTGATGTCTTTCAGATCTCTCAGTAGACTAGTTGAATCTTTGAGATTTTTGGGTTTTTTTTACATATTTTTTAAGTTTTAGGTCCAGGTAATGGGACAAACTCGCACTCAGGGAATCAATTCCAGATATAATTGGTCTTCCCGGGGGAGGGTCTTTGTTTTTATGAATTTTGGGTATATGATAAAATACAGCAATTCTTAGATTCTTTGTATAAATAAAATCAAACTCTTTCTCACATAGAATTCCTTCTGTTTTTGCATCTATAAGGAGTTTATAAAGTTGTTTCATATATTCCTCTGTTGGATCTTTTTCCAGTTTTAAATATGTGTGCTCGTCCAAAAGTATCTTGAAGGCTTCTTGTAGGTAGGAGTCCCTATTTTGTACTATGACTGCACCTCCTTTGTCCGCTTGTTTGATGACAAGACCTGAGTTGTTTAATTGCTTGTACTTCCTGAGGTTTCAAGTTGTTATCTTATTTAGTTTTCCCTATTTTTAGTTTCCTGAAGTCTTTTTGGACTGAGTCGTAGAATATGTCTATATGACTGCCTCTGGATTCCACTGGGTAATATTTTGAGGGGCGTGTCACCAATGGTTTTTTTTGTCTTTTCTGGGCCATACATAGATTCTTTAGTTGGATTTTTCAAGAAGTGCCTTTGTAGTGTTATGGGGAACATTTGTTTCTAATAATTCAGGAAGCCTAGCACACCGTGAACATACGTCACAAGTGATGCTGATTGGGCCTAGTAAGCAGTATAGGTTATAGTTATTCCTTGACAAAGGCGCAATGGAAGCGCCAAAACAGCTGTCGGATTCAGGGCTATTTTAAGCATGAGGATTGATACTGACCACCCTGGCATTAATGATGAGTATAACTCCATTATCCTCTGCTTATTGTGGAATTTTTGCACAATCTTTGCATTTTATTGGAATTAAATTTTTGAATGCATAAAATACATTTGTATTAAGTTGGAGGTGCTGGCTCTTTTTTCAAATATATATATATGTATGTATATATATATATATATATATATATATATATATATATATGTAAAATCCAAATGAACCGACACTCAAACATATCCTCCAACAGATGTTACTTGCACCGGTGACCTCCTCATTAGGGCATATACCTCCTCATTAGGGCATGTGCCCCAGGTATAGATGAAAGACGGCACTACTGTACACTGTATTCTGTTATCCTGATGACTGACGGGAGCTTGACTCCCAAAAACTTTGAATAAACATGTCACTTTATGTCACTGATTTGAACGTCTCTGAGTGCCGCCTTTCATCTGCAGAGTGTGTGTATATATATATATATATATATACACACATATATACATACACACTATATATTATACCTATATACAA
Source organism: Pseudophryne corroboree (assembly GCF_028390025.1). Lineage (NCBI taxonomy): Eukaryota > Metazoa > Chordata > Amphibia > Anura > Myobatrachidae > Pseudophryne > Pseudophryne corroboree. The sequence continues at coordinate 259,069,359 of NC_086449.1, forward strand.
TCCTGTGTGACAGGCACCGGGGGGAGAGGGCGGAATGAGGATTTTATAAGGGATATTATTAGGGAAGGACAAGGTATATGGTGAAGCCGGTGGCTTCCCCACACCATGGGCAGCGGCTTCTCTATATCGAGGGCAGTGGCTGAAATGCATCCGGATTACCGCAATACCACCCTCCCCTTATAGCCACCTTTCTCCCCTGACCCTCCGTACAAAGTCCGGGGGTCAGGGGAATGTCATCTGTGGTGGCGGCTCCAGTCCAGAGTCACGACAGCAACGCAAGGGACTGGACCAAGTGACTGGGCAATGGGGGGGGGGAGGGGGGTTTGCGTGCTTGTAATTGTAAATTGTTTTTTGTTCTTAATTTGCGGGTGGCAGGAGTGCATGATTTTAAAGACATAATTAGGTTCTACAGCCCTTTTTTTTGTGGTCATGATCTTTGGGGCCCACCTGAGCTTTGGGGCCCATTACAGGTGTCCCCTTTGTCCCCCCCTGTCATCGGGCTAGTAAGGCAAGAGTAGCTGCACTTGTACCAGCCACTGCATTGACTACAAAGCCCTTATCAACTGCTTTGTAAAATAAGTAGCTGCATGTGTCTTGTATTAAGGTTCATAAAACTATTCTGACCTGCAATGTTAATTAAGCAGGCCAGGCCATTAAATAAACATTGGTTGATGTTCAATTGGTAGAAGAGACTATTCCAGGGCATTAGTCAGCAGTAATTGCCTGATGTGAGTAAAGGTAGCAATATCAGCTGAAGGATTTGTCTAAGATCCACCTGCACCCACTCTGACTGACACTCTGACCTGATGTTAACTTTGGGTAGATCTTAGTCCAAGTGGGCTTAAGGACCTCTGATGATATCACAGCCATGTGACCCACCTCAGACAGCGGGGGTAAGGGGAGATTAGGGTTAGGACCATGGGAAATTAGGGTTAGGCTGCAGGAGGGGAGGTTTGGGTTTGGCTGCAGGAGGGGAGGTTAGGGTTAGGGGGGAGGTTAGGTTTAGGCTGCAAGAGGGGTGGCTAGGGTTAGGGAGGAGGTTAGTTTTAGGCTGAGGGAGGGAAGGTTAGGGTTAGGCTGTGTGAAGGAATTTATAGGGTTAGGGGGGAAGTTAGGTTTAGGCTGCGGGAGGGAAGGTTAGGGTTAAAGACCGGGGAGGGGGGGGGGGAATCTACTTAGCTTTAGACTCAAGCATGAGCTCAAGGCTGTTAACCTATTGCATTACTGAATAATTCTATTTCATTTTGTTTTTCATTTGTCTATATTTCTATGTCTGCATACTGTACATATCTGTTATTGGGAAATACCATTTTCTCATACTGCTACTTTTCATGTTCCTAGGGACGGTAATTAACAATTGATAGCTACAATGATTAGGCCAAGCTATGACAGAGTCCTGGTACTCGCCAAGGGATGCTTTCAGCATCCCATCTGTCGGGATGCTGGCGGTCATGTGACCAACGCCGGAATCTCAGGAGACCGGTGAGTACTGGGGTGCGGGTTAGGGGAACAGAATGTGGTGCTGTAAGGTGGCCAATGAAGGGGGCAATATGTGCTTTGAGGTGTGCAGTGAATGGGAAATTATATACGCAGAGCTTAGAACACCAGCTGGCATGTCGGACATAACTTGTCTTGGCCATGGCTATAATATGGACTACACGCATCCATCGTGATTAAAACAAGGGTGAGGCTCATGGATATAGCAATCCCTCTGAGGACATACCCCTTGTTGCAAGGCCACACCCACTTTTTCAAGAGCGCGTGCAAAAGTGCCCACCTGTCCCCTGTCATGCCCCCCCCCCCCCCCCCCCCTTCCTGTCATTTTGTTCTAGATCTGCACCTGGATCTATCCACTAGTCAGAGTGCTAACAACCATTCACTGCATAGAAGCATTTGGAGAGGTGGCGCGGGACCACAGGAGGGGTAATTTATGATATTTTTTTAAATAAATGTATTCCTGTAAATGGGTGGGTATGGGCCCTAGTGCATTGTCTGTGTGATTACCAAACCCTTTGGGTTATCCCTTTTCCTAGTTTACACCAGCTGCATCCAGACACTGTAAGGGTTAAAACCCTTTTCATCTGGTTGCTAAGCAACCATGGCACCCGGGAGAAAATGTGTCCAGCACTAGGACCTTGGGCTTTCCAGCAGGATCCCTGGTAGAGCTGGAAGCTGGGAGCATTCTGATTGGCCTTGGTCGAGTGTGGGGGGAGGCAGAAAGGAGAGCTGCTGAGAGAGGAGGGTGAGCCCTGGTAGAGAGAAGCCTGATGGTGGCAAGATGCAGTAAACCAGCAGGAGCTGGCCTGAGATGGGACACAGCCACACAGGATCAGCAGCGTGTACCGCAGGAGGGGGAGACGCCGCACATCAGGAGGCTGTCACCCTGCAAAGCAGCAGTGAGAAGTGACTGGCAGGAGCTAGCAACAGCAGCAGACAGTGCAGGTACTCTTTTTGTTTCCCCCAGCACCCTGAATGACAGCAGTAACCAGATTTAAATCCCATACAATATCTTAGAATTCAGAGATCTCGTTACATATATCTGCGCAAATGTATGTGTAAGCCCCCATGACGCGTCAAGGCCTCTCTGTATATATATATATATATTGGGGTCCCTAGCGCTATATCTAGGTGCAGGGCATGGCACCCCAAAACAATCAGCATAAGCCAGACAGCCCAGGGCAGCATACCAGTGAAAAAACTATAATATTAAGGTACTGTACCTCACCCCAGACAGACCCCACCTATGGTCACCCAGGCCAACAGTGACCACCCTGCCAACTTTCCAAGTCACAGCCCCTCTTTGGACAGATCACAGCAAGGCTCTATTTCCAAGGAGACAGACATGTGTGATTTTTTTGGGCCTGCCAGCCACTTTACCAGAAAGCCCTAAGGGACAGGGTTGTGTGAACCCCCTTTACCACTTTAATTGCAAGGAAAACACGGATAGTGCCATTTATCCCTTGCCTACTTGAACTGCAGCACTACGTGTGTGCCAGGACTGTGTTATTTGCTCTGTGTCCCACTGTATGCTGACATCAGTTTAACTAACTGCACCCTCTATTGGAAGGTTACCGCCAGTACAGTGCACTCATCCATATGTTACACAGCGCCCCCTATTGGGAGCATACACTGTGATAGAAGTATCTGCTCCACAGCACCCTCTATTGGAAACTTGTGCTATACCTTACAAATAGCTGCTCCACAGCGCCCTCTATTGGAAACTTGTGCTATACCTTACAAGTAGCTGCTCCACAGCATCACCTATTGGATTACAAATACTGTGCACAGTGCGAACTCACTCTACAGCATCCTCTGTAGGACATTGATATAGCTGGAACATTTTGTCATCAGCATAAACTGAACATATCCAATCTAGCGCCATCCTGTGGACACGCTAGTGATTACATGGTTTAGGCAAGCTCATTCGGATACTGCACTTTGGTTTGTGTAAATACTAAGTGGCACTACAGCATTATTTGTGGCTAACGTAGTTGATTACCAAAGTACAGTATTCATGTGTTTTAATTGAAACGTTACAGATTTATGCTTGCGGTTACAAGTTCATTTAATTTACAGATAGTGTTGTTACACATTATATTTGGTTCGTAATAACTCAATCTCATTAATAGTGGTGACCCACGAAAACCTGCAACAATAAATCGTTGTTACCATGCTTTTGTCTGCTATAGTGACCCTGAATAATATTTCCAAATACAGAAAGTGGACACCACTATGGTCACTTTATGTGCAAATGTGAATCAGTCCATGTGACTTTCAACCTATCTGTGTGAGCCTTACACAAAAGGTACATGAATTATTTTTTATTATATTTTAAGAATCAGTGATTTTTATATTAAATGCTATTAGCACAAACATACCTATAATGCAGATCCAAACATATGAAAATGGTGCAAAGTGTACAACATAAACATTAAGACCACACAATCGTTACTGTATGTGAATTTGTCTTTAGGAAAAACATAGTTCTGGTGCTCACTGTATAAAAGAAGATTACTATAACATTAATCTAGTGGTTCCCAAACTTTTTTGAATCATGGTGCCCTAGAGTATCAGATATTTGTTCACAGCACCCCTAGGACAACAGTTTCTTATTCTGAAATTCAGAAAGAAATATTACATTTAGTAAATTGTGTTTATATGTCATCCTTAGGTTCAATTGTGTGGTGAGGGACAAGATTGTCTTCTGTTTGGCCACATATTGTATGATTAACAACCACCAGCACTGGTTTTGCCTATTACATTGACCATAAATAATTTAAATTGGTCCTGGACTATTAATTCAAGGCACCCCTGCAAGTGTCCCGGGGTACCCCAGGCCCAGGGTGCCCAGGCATACAGTTTGAGAACCACTGCATTAATCACTTAATTAGCTAATATTTTTTCCAAAAAAAACACGCAGAAATTATCTGTTTATTTATGATTGAATCAGGTTGAGAACAACTGTTCAATACATATCCAACACGATATTATGATTTTTTTTTTAAATTGTAAAACATTTTTCATGAACATCAGTTTAAACATTGATGGACCAATATATTGGACTATCGATGATCAGACCATCGCAACATTGTGGCTTTACATTTTCCTGGTGGCTACTACTCTCTCCAGTTGTTGGGTGTACACAGGAAAGCTGAGGGGTGTACGGCAGGCACTAGGGGAGGCAACCAGGAAGCAGAGAGGCCGGGAGGTTCTTCTTACACATACTTTCCTACTTTGTATGTCTCATCTGCATAAGAAGCCTGGAGAGACGAGACTCTGCTTGCAACTTCTGGGTGCATGGCCGGACTTGCATGTCCCTAGCTCTGGGCAAGAGCGAGGCTAAATTACACAATTTTGCATTATTTAGCCCCACCTCCTTCATATGGAACCTTAAATACTGTAAATAATCTCCTAGGAAGCGGTGGCATGTGGGAGATCTGCCTCCTATTTCCTGGCTGCAGGGGACTACTCAAAACATTGGGAGCCTCCCGCAAGTTGTAACTATGCTCAGACATTGCCCAATGGGTGATTCTGACTGGCATCAGATGCAACCAAGTCAGGGAAAGCCCAGCCTGGTGTGGTCGCATCTGATGTGACCATGCCATGTAAGTGCAGTGCCGTAACTAGACATTTTAGCACTGTGTGCAAGAAACAGCATCGGCGTGGCTTCATGGGGAAGCGGCGTAGCCACAAAATAATACCAATTCATATTACACTGTACAGTAGTCTCCATTGTTTAAATTACGCCGCACAGAAGTACCATTTACACATATTACACCAGGTAGAGCCCCTTTTACATATTACGCCATGTAGAGCTCTTGTCACACATTACACTAGGTACAGCCCCATTTTACACATTTCTCCAGGCAGAGCCATTATCACACATTACGCCAGGAAGAGCCCCCTTTTACACATTACGGCAGGCAGACTTCCCTTTTACACATTACACCAGGTAAAGTCCCCTTCTATACATTACATCAGGTAGAGTCACATTTTACACATTACGTCAGGTAGAGTCCCCTTTTACACATTACAGCAGGTAGAGTCCCCTTTAACCCATTAGGGCAGGTAGAGTCCCCTTTTACACATTACGGCAGGTAGAGTCCCCTTTTACACATTACAGCAGGTAGAGACCCCTTTTACACATTACGGCAGGTAGAGTCCCCTTTTACACATTACGGCAGGTAGAGTCCCCTTTTACACATTACGGCAGGTAGAGTCTCCTTTTACACTTTACAGCAGGTACAGTCTTCTTTTACACATTACGGCAGGTAGAGTCCCCTTTTACACAATATAGCAGACAGTGCTCCCTTTTACACATTACGGCAGACAGAGCTCCCTTTTACACAACACGGCAGGCAGCGCTCCCTTTTACACATTACGGCAGGTAGAGTCCCCTTTTACACATTATGGCAGGTAGAGTCCCCTTTTATACATTACGGCAGGTAGAGCTCCCTTTTACACATTACGACAGGTGGAGTCCCATTTTACACATTAAGGCAGGTAGAGCACCCCCCCCCCCCTTACGGTGTACTCAGATCCGGTGCTAGGGTGTGCGGCGCCTCCCTGCAAGTTATAAATTTGCACATTCCCATACATTACAAAGAGACAGTACCTGTCAAAAAAAGGTATGTGGTCTCACAAGGAAAGGATGTGGCCACACAATAGTACTCCCATTTAAAATGCCACAGAGTAGCACAATCTTACTCACATTTCACCGCAAGTAGTAGAGCCGCTTGCACATAACGCCCCGACTAGTAGTGCACCTTACATATAACACCCCCAGTTGTAGCACCGCTTATACATAACGCCTCCAGTAGTAGCGCAGCTTACATATAACTCCCCCGGTAGTAGCGCAGCTTACACATTATGCCTCCGGTAGTAGCGCAGCTTGCACATTATGCCTCTGGTAGTAGCACAGCTTACACATAATGCCCCAGTAGTAGCACAGCTTATACATAACTCCTCCAGTAGTAGCTCAGCTTACACATAACGCCCCCAGTAGTAGCACTGCTTACACATAACACCCCCGGTAGTAGTGCAGCTTACACATAACGCCCCCAGTAGTTGCACAGCTTACATATAACTTCCTCAGTAGTAGCACAGCTTATACATAACACCCCCAGTAGTAATGCAGATTCCACATAACACCCGCAGTAGTAGCGCAGCTTACACATAACTCCCCAGTTATTAGCGCAGCTTACACATAACACCTCCAGTAGTAGCGCTGCTTACACATAACGCCTTAGTATTAGCACAGCTTACACATAACGCCCCCAGTAGTAGCGCTGTTTACACATAACACCCCAGTAGTAGCACCGCTTATACATAATGCCTCCGGTAGTAATACAGCTTACACATAATGTCCCCCGGTAGTAGTGCAGCTTACACATAATGCCCCCGGTAGTAGTGCAGCTTACACATAACGCTCCAGTAGTAGCGAAGCTTGCACATAACGCTCCCAGTAGTAGTGCACCTTACACATAATGCCCCAGTAGTAGCGCTGCTTATACATAAGGCCTCCAGTAGAAGCGCAGCTTACACATAACTCCCACGGTAGTAGCACAGCATACACATCACAAACCAGTAGTAGCACAGCCTACACATAACGAGACCAGTAGTTGTGCAGCTTACACATAATGCCCCCGGTAGTAGCGCAGCTTACACATAATGCCCCCAGTAGTAGCGCAGATTACACATAACTCCTCTGGCATTAGTGCAGTTTACACATAACGCCTCTGGTAGTAGTGCAGCTTACAAATAACGCCCCAGTAGTAGCACAGCTTGCACATAACGCCCCCAGTAGTAGCGCAGTTTACACACAACGCCCCAGTAGTAGCACTGCTTATACATAATGACGCCAGTAGTAGCACAGCCTACACATAACGCCCCCAGTAGTAATGCAGTTTACACATAACAGCCAAATAGTAGTAGCGCTGCTTATACATAACGCCTCCGGTAGTAGTGCAGCTTACACATAATGCCCCCAGTAGTAGCGCAGCATACACATAACATCCAGATAGTAGCACAGCTTACACATAACGCCCCCAGTTGGTAGCGCAGTTACACATAACGCCCCAGTAGTAGCACAGCTTTCACTTAACGCCCCCAGTAGTGGCACAGCTTACACATAACGCCCCCAGTAGTAGCGCAGCTTACACATAACGCCTCTGGTAGTAGCGCAGCTTACACATAATGCACCCCATGGTAGTAGGGCAGCTTACACATAACGCCCTCAGTAGTCTCGCAGCTTACACATAATGCCCCAATAGTAGTACTTCTTACACATAACGCTTCTGGTAGTAGCGCAGCTTACACATAACACCCCAGTAGTATTGCCACTTACACAAAATGCTCCAGTAGTAGTGCAGCTTACACAAAATGCCCCAGTAGTAGCGCAGCTTACACGTAACGCCCCCGGTAGTAGTGCAGCTTACACATAACGCACTTGGTAGTAGCGCAGCTTACACATAACACCCACAGAAGTACAGCTTATTCACATTCCCCCCTGGCCCCCATGCACATGCACACACACACATACATACATACATACATACATACATACAAACTCTCACTCACTCTCCCTCCACTTACTTATTACATTCTGGTAGGCTGGAACTGGAGCAGCATGTCCTCCTCTGTAGCAGTCTGCTGGTCCATGTAGCTCCGCCCCCTCCATCCATGAAGCCCCGCTCCCTCAGTCCATGTAGCTCTGCACACTTTTCAATCCTCCACAATGACGCTGTCACCAGGGGGAGGAGGAGGCTTCTTCATGCTGCCGGCAGAGCAAGGAGAGTGCCTCTCCAGCCAGGCGCCTAACTGCTCTGCATCCCTTTGCTGAGCTGGTAGCGCCAGGCCTGGGTGTAATGTACAGTAGTATAGTGTACTGTAGTGTAGTGTAGTGTACTGTAGTGTAGTATAGTATAATGTGATATAGTGTATTGTAGAGTAGTGTACTGTGTAGGCACTTACATGATTTCTCCGTTCTTCCTGCACTTCTGCCAGTACCTCTGTACACGGGTGGTCTTCTGTTTGCCGGCGGTCGGGCTCCCGGCGCTCAGTATACCGGCGCCGGGAGCCCGACAGCCGGCATACCGACACTTATTTTCCCTCGTAGGGGTCCACGACCCCCATAGAGGGTGAATAAAATAGTGTGGCGCGCGTAGCGCGCCACCGTGCCCGTAGCGTGGCGAGCGCAGCGAGCCCGCAAGGGGCTCATTTGCGCTCGCCAAGCTGTCGGTAAGCCGGCAGTCGGGCTCCCGGCGCCGGGATGCTGGTCGCCGGGAGCCCGACCGCCGGCCAGCCGTAGTGAACCCCCGTACACTGCACTGCAGGCCAAGAGTGGGGGCGGGCCGCGGGAGTGCAGAACACGGGGGATTTACTGGTGGCCAGTGCTGCCGCTGACAATATATGGCAAAGGCTCTCGCTGGTCAGAGCTTGGGGCTGCATTGCCAGACACAGCAGATCGGGAACGGGAGGAGCGGCTGTCAGTGGGGGGAATATGCTGCCATTCGGGGTGTATGTAGAAGGTGCGCCCACAGGTCAAATGCACCTTCTACACACACCTAGTTACGGTCCTGTGCAAGTGGTTAACAAAGTGTACAAAATAGTCATAATATTAATCTGAAGACAGAGGATTATATTTCACAGTAGGTTTTACCCTAATGCAGCAAAATATTCTGTGTTGAGTTGCCACATTATGTAAGACTACAAAATAGTATACAGACCGTGAAAGAGGGGCTCCACACAATCCTTCTGACTATGGATTTTGAGTGGAAAGTATAAGAAAAAGTAAGTATGGTATTATCATCCTGCTATTATGTGCTTATTGTGTACTTTCTTCAGTAGTAATTGGCTGTCATGTCACCTAAGACCAGACATCACATATACTATACTGCACATATGAGAGGTCCTATGTCTATCACTGCATCAGACATGCCCTGGCATGTTCCGTGCACTAACAAGGCATCCTGGTGTGGAAACATAAGACCAATCAATACTGTCCCTCTTTACAGATTTTCTGTGTACGTTATTCTTGGATTTATGCAAATACAGCATGAGCTTCTTTACACAGATTTATTGAATATGCATCACATGGCAAATGTATTTAATCACATAAATAATCACATAAATGCAACAAACAAATATAAACTCTTGACTCTATTTTTTTAAATGTAGAGGGAGGTTTATCAAAGCTTGGAGAGAGATAAAGTGGAAAGAGATAAAGTACTAACTAACTTCTATGACCCTTTTCAGACGGAGAAAAGGACCTGGTAATTAGCTTGGTAAACCAAGGTCTTTTTCTGTGTGAAGTGGTTAAACCGGGTCGAAAATCCCCGGACATCGATCCTGGTCACGATATTGGAAGAGTGACCTGACACTCCAGTAATCGGAACATTTAATCTGATCAGCAAAGTGATTGGCATTATGTGTATCTAACATTAATTTAAAAAAAATCTGGTTTTGCCCTGAATAAGTGAATTTACACCAATGTCCAAGTTTGAGTAAGAATAATTTGATTCCGTGCTGTCAATCATCTTGTCTGTTATTGGATGAGGTCACACCTCATGTGTTAAAGACATAGGGGGTCATTCCGAGTTGTTCGCTCGCAAGCTGCTTTTAGCAGCTTTGCACACGCTAAGCTGCCGCCTACTGGGAGTGAATCTTAGCTTATCAAAATTGCGAACGAAAGATTAGCAGAATTGCGAATAGACACTTCTTAGCAGTTTCTGAGTAGCTCCAGACTTACTCGGCATCTGCGATCAGTTCAGTCAGTTTCGTTCCTGGTTTGATGTCACAAACACACCCAGCGTTCGCCCAGACACTCCTCCGTTTCTCCAGCCACTCCCGCGTTTTTCCCAGAAACGGTAGCGTTTTTTCGCACACACCCATAAAACGGCCAGTTTCCGCCCAGAAACACCCACTTCCTATCAATCACATTACGATCACCAGAACGAAGAAAAAATCTCGTAATGCCGTGAGTAAAATACCTAACTGCATAGCAAATTTACTTGGCGCAGTCGCACTGCGGACATTGCGCATGCGCATTAGCGACTAATCGCTCCGTTGCGAGAAAAAAATAACGAGCGAACAACTCGGAATGACCACCATAGGGCCTGATTCAAGGTTGAACACAAATGTATTAGCAATAGCAAATTTGCTAACATTTGCAAAGTAAATGCAAATTTGCACACACCAAAAAACACCCACAGTGCAAACTAACAAAAAATAAACAAATACACAAAAGAGGAGTGAGTCACCCTGAATGATGCACTTACCTACATAAGCTAAACAAAGGAATAAACCTAAAATTCAGAATAAATGTACCTGAGTCCTGGGCAGGGCATACGCATATCAGTAGATAGCCAAGCAGAAACCACTGAAAAAGTCAATTCTGCGTGGCTCAATACCTGCCCGCAGGTTCTATTCCCACTCTATGGGTGTTGTGGATACCCACGAGTGGGAATAATCCCTGTGTTTCTGCATGTCAACCCATCGGTATTGTCAGCGATTGGGATCCCGGCGTCAGCATCCTGACCGCCGGGATCCTGACCGCCATTCATGTGACCGCATCCCCTGAAAGTCTGATATCTCTGGTTCTAGGTATAGTCAGGGCTGCCAAGAGAAAACCTGGGCACTGGTACAACATCTTCCCAGGCCCCCTGGAGCGGGATATGTATGCTTATAGATAGATAGATAGATAGATAGATAGATAGATAGATAGATAGATAGATAGATAGATAGATAGATATAATTATATATATATATATATATATATATATATACATACAGGAAATATTCTTAATTTTGCGCTATATAAGCAGCACAGAAGATGGAACCTCTGTTAGTAGGAACCAAAAATATGCATAAAAACAAACAGTATTTCTGTGCGCTAATATATATCACTATGAGTTCAGTTCAGGGAGAAACCGTTCATTCGATGGATCGACCAATACTCAGTATGTCGAGGCCAATTAGGGATCAGATGGTCAGGGCGTGGTTCCCTAAAAATACACCGTCTCACCAGAAATCACCCAGAAAAGAAGAAAAAATCAGACATACAGTATATAGTTCAAGTTTTTCTTTTACTTCTTAAAAAATTTTTTTTTAAATGACATACAATATCGTATAACCAATTATTCCAAACACATGTCTGAGTACAAGAAGTTTGGAATAGACTCCACCCTCACCTTTAACAAAAGGTGTGAGCTATGGGAGGAATTCACATACTCCAGTACATGGGCGGTATTGATTGGTGAACCCTATTGGTTTCGTCTAAAAAGACTTCATCAGGGGTATACAGCAATAAAGTGTGGGATGTACTATACAGACAGACGCGTTCATTGCTTGCGTAAGTCTTAGGAGACCAAGTATCCTAAGAGATGATGGCACAGTTGCTCCGTATAAAAGATTTTGTTTAGACGTAGTTTGAAAATGGCATCCCAATGGGCTGCCCCATGTATATATAACACTTCCAGTCTGGTGACAAAAAACTGTTCACCGGTGTACTGCAATAGATTCGTACTGATATATTATCGATAAAATCACAATGGTACAGAACCAGGCTACAGATCAAACATGTGCACAGGCCACCAGTCCTAGTAGAATGTATATATAAATAAATGTATATAGATATCTCTCTCTCTCTCTCTCTCTCTCTGTATATACTGTATGTATATATATATATATATATATATATATATATTACTAACACTCATGGTAATGTATGGATGCATATATTATTGAATATTTACATAGAATTTATGAGACGCAGTGCTGTGTCCATCACTCACAGTCACAGTTCTCAGCTCACAGTGTTGCAGCCTAACAGACTAGCTCCCGACAAGATGACCAGCCCTGCTGTTTATTCTTGCAACTAAGCTGAGATGTGCCACTTCTTAAACCCATGGGCCACGCCCAGCCAACTGCATTTCTGCCCCTCCTTGTCCCTGTCTGATGCCTGGAGCCTGCTGATTCTGAAGAGACCATTTACAGCCAGATGCAGAGATTGACTCACAAGATGATATCATCATCATGTCACGAGATCCTAGCAGTGGTGCTATGGCAGGAAGTGGACGCCCACGACAAGGGACAAACAGCCAGGTGACACACACAAACATTACTCCTTTCGGTGGCCTGACCCGCTGCTCGCCTGCCCACTGATTTATATTTGATAAAATATTATCCTGCACCCCCCCCCCAAAAAAAAAAATGGCTACTGGTATGCTCTGGCCTGGGCCCCCTGGCATGCCTGGGCCCAGGTAATCTGTATCCCCTCTCCTACTCTGTCGACACCACTGGGAATAGTAGAGACAAGCTGCCAGTGTCCACTGAAAGGTGAGAGTCCCAGCTTTGGACTATAAAACTCTAAGTCAGACAGAACCCAAGATATCCGGCTGGGATGAGCAATTAACAGTCTCAGATAGGGACCACTGCTCTGAAGTCGGATATCTCTGGTTCCCCAGGGACGATTTTCAAAAATCTGGTACCCCTGAAAAAAAGGGGACCCTCAGCTCTCAGCCTTGTGCCCTTATACTCCTGGGGTCCTTAACCAACTGCCCATTGAGTCTATATGAAAAGACAGCCCTGGCACCGCCCCCCACAGCATACGCTGATGTGTTCTGGTCTATAGTGGGGCCAAGGAGGCCTACTGCCACTGAGCAGTGTGATCACCTACCACCCCCTCCCTGTATTTGCCCCTGGCTGAGGGGCTCATGGCACTCCCCTGTTCAGTGGGCAGCTCCACAAAAATACTTTTTTAGAATTATTTTTTGCTAAGGGGGCCATGCCTCCAATAATTAGTGAATGCCCTATGCATTTCCAGGGCCAAGTCAAGCTCTCTACGGCCCTGTCACCTGGCAAACCAAAACATATGTAAAATCACTCTGCACATACACTGAAAAGCAATAACATGCATATGCGCTTATGCTAATTTACGTGAATCTGACTCTATGACTGCTGGCTCCTGAACAGTTGCCACAGGAGAATGAATAAATAAAGGCATGTTAGTGCAGTTTTGAATTAAATTAGCCACACAGATGCATCTCTCAGGAGCTATTTAAGTAGTGGCACTTAAGCATGTCGTAACCCCTAGAGGGTGCACTTACCACAGATTTTTTTTCCTCAAGCCCCAGGAGCTGCAAGGAAAATCCACATTAAGTGCACCCTCTGGTTGTTACTGCATGGGCTAACAAGTTGCGTCAGAAGGGGTGTGCGGCCCGCACCCAGATATCACCCTTAGAGGAGGTGACACCAAAATGCCAGCTTCTCACACTCACAGGAGCCGGATGCTGCAGTGTGACAGTCTTGGCTTGTGGCAGCACTTGGCTCCTGTCATACAGGAGGAGGTGACACTGCATTTACTGGTCTCTGGGGGCAGCCCAGCTTCTTCGGGCAATGTTGTGATACCCCCGGAGTGATGCCACGCCCCTCCAATGTAGGCCATGCTCCCTTTTCAGCCGCAAGCGTACCTTAGGTGCGCAAGACGGTGAAGAGTGCGCACCAGGTGGCACCAGAACCAATGACGCCTCTGGGGCTAACCAATAGATTTTGGGCACTTAACCCAACATCTATGGGTTAATGAGAAATAGCTGCAGGCTAGTAATTGAATAGCTCCTGGAGTTAAACCCGGAGATACAGCCCAATATGCTCCTGAAAAGCCATATTATTTGCAGGTGCAAAAGGCCTGGCCTTTTCTTGTCCTAATGATTGTATGGTAGGTTATGTAGGGTCATCATCAGAGGTTAGGGGGAGCCAGTGAATTAGGGGGCGTAGTGGGATTTGCAGTTTTGGAGTGGCCTGGACAGGTGAATTAGGATAACCCAAGTGTGAAATGCAGGTTTTGTTTCTTTCTGTCTTTGGAAACCTTTGTTTGAAATGTCTGTGCTTGTCCCTGAAGTCCTTATATTTCCTAGTCTGGTGCTTATTACCACTTTACCATGGAAATACCATGCTGGTTCACCTCCTGTTTTGGAAGAGACCAGCCCAGGCTGATTAGCGCTGGCTAAGAATTTGAGGAACAAAGGGTTATGTTTTTATTTATATTTTCTCAAATGCCTTATTTACTGGAGCTTCTCTTCCATTCATTTAATTGGCCCATGCAGTTACTGTAAATCCCTGGTTGTAATTTGTTCACTTGACTTAGGAATAAAATTGCTATTTACTAAACTAGAACGCTTAGCTAATTAATTCACAATTTAATTAAGGTTTTGAGCAATTTGAAACTTTTGGAAAAAAAACAGATTTTGCTATATTCTCTGCATACAGAGAAAATAAATTAGTTTTGATTTTCTGTAGGTGTGTAGGATTTGTGGAATTTACATATATAGTTCATTTTGAGAAAAAGCATAATATACTGGGGCTCTGGTTTTCACACCCAGAACCAAGGATGAGCCGGGGATGTGAAACAGCTGTGGCATATCACTGTGGGCATTACAAGGGGGTGCGGCCATGGCTCACAGGGGCTTACTACAAGTAACAGGGGCGTGACTTTGCAGCACTCCCAGTCTCTCTAATTGCCAGGAAGTGGAGCTGCTCAGCCAGCCTATTTATATGTGTGGCTGGACCGGCCATCAGCCCATCAGCCCTTCTGGCATTTGCTAGAAGTGCCAGATGGGCAGTCCAGCCCGGCCCAGAACTATTAAATTAATTGTCATTTTCCCTGCCCAGGACCATGAGATAACGCCCACCAACCCATAGATTCCACAAGTGTTGGAATCAATGTGTTTCCCCGTTTGTTAAAATGCAGACTCTACATTATAATGCTGCATTTTTCTTATGGCTGCTGAGGCTGCAAGGAAAAATCCTGCCTCTGAGTCATGGGCATTTTAACAGAGGAGGGGGCCTGTTTGCAGACTCCAGGTGGGCTCTCTCATCTTCACGGCGCAGTAGACTCTGGCATTGTGCCATAGATGTGTATGGTGAGTACTGTGGCATTATGGTGGTTGACGGCAAGATTAATAGAGGTCAACCGCAAGATTGACCTCTATTAACTTTGTGGGTAACCACATAGCCACAGACCCCATCATATACTTCTATAGGACCTTTCTCACCATAGAAGCGTATGGGGAAAGCAGTGATTGACAGTGCAGGAGCACACAGCCAATCAGTGGAGTGGCATTCCTTGATTGGCTAGCGGCTCTCCTAGTGACAGAAGTCACGTGGAGACTGACATTTGGGAAAGGGGCTTTATAAGGTTACACATAGATCTCCTGTGTTTGTTGGTGTTTTTTAACCCCTGGATACCTACTGGAATGAAGAGGACCAATCTGTACCTTTTTTACAGGTTACGCTGGAATCTATTAAACATGTAGACCGTGTGTTTGTGCCAGCTGCCCAGCTGCTTAGATTAAACCAGTCAGCCTTTGCCCTATATTGTTCAAGAATATTGTGAGCTGTGAGGTGGTCAAAACTGTAAATTGGAAATGACTGGGAATTACTGTTATTGAGGTTACTATTACTCTAGGAACAAAAAAATGTCCAAAATTTGTGATTTTAGTTGTTTTAATAAATTTTTGAAAAAAATCCAGATCAAAAACACGTAAGGGTGGTTACACTAAGTTAATACAGATCAAAAAACAAAACACGGGATCACCACACATTTCTAGTAGCTATCATCATGAATATTGTATGCTGAAATCTCTTTCAGAACCTTCAAATAGCGCAAAAGTCACACGGCAGCCTAGAAGTACCCACAATTTCCAAAGGTACCCCTCCAAAGTACCCTAAATTCTGAAATAGATGTAACTGGGTAACGGAAAAAGTGTTCCCTCAGGCGCTCATCACAATAAAAACACAATATTGATGCAATGGTAATAAAAGGAGTAATACAGCCCTTAATTTACAGACGAGATCCAGACAACAAGTGGAATCTGTCTTCACTTATTGATTTCTTACAGGTGCAGGGCAATATGCAAAAAGAAAAATCATATCATGTGTAGTACAATCACAATTTAATAGTGCACACTGACACACAATAAAATACATAAAAATCACATAAAAATTCCTCCAAAGATTCTGTTGAAGGCAGGTAGCCAGAATAATTACCAGCATGTGAGAGAACTGGGTTTAGACAGCTCTCAAAACAGCAGTTTGTAAGACAGTCACCAAACGTCTCTCCGGAAAAGACCACTGGAACTGGTGTTTTGGTAATCAAATCAGCTATCCAGATGTTTAGGCAACAGCAGCTTTGGAGTCCGTGATCTGTCCCTTAGATACCAACACGTTTCTACCCGCGATGCTGCTGGTCTTTCTCAAGGTAAGGATAGGGACAGTGTTCTGATCCATATATTTATTTAGTCCATCCAATCGAAATCCTAATAGTCAATTATGTTCAGCTGTTCATTAAAATTCAAAAAACTCACCAGTTACCATGGGGTTACAAACCTCCAATCCTAACCTCCTATTTACGGCACGTCATTTCCGGGAGGCGTGGCTAGCTGACGGTTATTCCAACCACTTACATTTGCCAACCAATGACATCACATCCTCTAATGCTGTTACTCTCCCGGCTCGTCACTTCCGGGAGATGTGTGCCCGATAGTATAAACATTTGAACATATAACAGCGGGAACTTCCGCCAACCGTACAGTTCCCGCTTTGCCAGCCGATGACGCCACATCCTCTAATGCGGTCCATATCTCGGTGCGTCATTTCCGGGAACACGGACTGTTAACAAGCTCGCTATGAGCATGTATCGGCGGAGACTTCCATGGCAATACACTTAAAACAAATTAAAACCATAACATTTCTATCAAGAAGTCCAAAATTCTTCAAGGGATCCGTATCCCTTGAAGAATTTTAGACTTCTTGATAGAAATGTTATGGTTTTAATTTGTTTTAAGTGTGTTGCCATGGAGATGCAGCCAAATCAGTAAGGTCGGACGACACTTCCGGGTTCATGGATGGCAACAATAAACAACGCAAGATGGGCGGAAGTCTCCGCCGATACATGCTCAAAGCGAGCTTGTGTGCATCTTTTAATAGTGTCGGGTGTGCAACTTTATTCTAATATTGCTACAAACCATCCCTGGTGTAAATCTGTGCGTCTGCATATGTAAGGACTAAGACGCCCATTTTGAGCATCTTTACATGCTGAAATACCGATTGGAAACTTTTTAGACGCAACCATCAGTCGCACCATCAAAACTTGCCTCCGCCCCATGCTAGGTGCAGAATCTCCATACGAGTATGGCCTCCACGGCCTTTCCATAGCACAATCTGAAGACTGCAAAGCCATACTTGCCTACTCTTCCGAATCCTGAATAGCCATACTTGTCTACTCTACCAGATCCTGCGGGAGACACAGATTTTTGGGTAGTCCCCTGCAGCCCCTGAAAGAGTGGGCACGCCTCCCTATCCTGCACACTTTCTGGTAAAGTTTACAGAATGGTAAGATTAATGTAGGAAAACCTGGCATCCTCAAAGAGGGGACGGGGCTAATGACACCTCTCTATGGAAATGTGTTTCTTGGGTCCCACCCCTATGCAAGTTTGAGCCAATCACTGCAATTTTCCGGTGAGGGGGTGGGGCCTAATTATACAACTAGCCCTCCCCATCACTGCCTATCTGCATCTCTTCTCCCTGCTTCTCCCAGAAAGGAAAGAGACAAGGCAGGTAAGTATGTGAATAGCCACCTACCAGTCACCACCCAGGGACACCCAGCACATTTCTAAGACACTTCAGATACCATGCGAGGGACCCATGCACTATGCGACATTTTAGCAACTTAGACGCTTTCACAGTTAAAAAACATTGACCATCTGCGCTAATGTCGGCATTGCATGTGCATTAGAATCAGATCCCAAGGATCACACAAGGCAACAGAATGCACATGCATACATATTTACTCTGGTGTTAACTGTATTAAAGGAGATTTCCATAACATTAACAAATCACACAACTTTGCTTCAGTATAGTTGGACAATTGACTTAAGACAGAAGAGTTTGTTTCATTGTGGGTTTTACCAGAGTGACATACAATCTTCTGTGCTAAATTGTCACATTATATAAGAATATAATATGAGGCTGCAGTATGGTATTAGCATCTTGTTATCATGTGCTTATTGTACACTTACTCTTGTAACAGATTGTCCTCTAGGACCAGACAACACATACTATAGCACATATGAGAGGTCCTGTGGCTAGAGTCACATCTGGCTATCACTGAGCAAGATGCATCCTAATGCAGACAAGTCCTGGCATGTTCCCTGTACTAACTCAGGGGTCTATTTACTAAGCCTTGGATGGAGATAAAGTGAACTGAGATAAAGTACCAGCAAACAGGCTCCTAACTGTCATTTATCAAACCAAGTCTGTGACATGACAGTTAGGAGCTGATTGGCTGATACTTTATCTCAGTCCACTTTATCTCCATCCAAGGCTTAGTAAATAGACCCAAAGCCTCCTGGTGTACAAACACAGGGCCAAACTAATCCTGTCCATTTACTGTGGTTGTTACTCTTGGATTTATTCAAAGCTTCAGAGTTTCCTCACACAAATATAAGAAAAATGCAGCACATAGCGCTTTACCATGGGCCGAGTACAGTAAAGTAAAGGTGTATTTGTACAATTGCAAACAGATGTAGGCTGGCACACCGACACATATACTCCTGAGAAAGCCATATCATTTGCGGGTGTTGGAGAGCAGGTGTGATTAAACAGTGATGATCATAGGATTATTATAAGTGCATTGCTGATCATTGCTCATGTGTGCATTATGCTTCTTTATGCATATTTTGCCAAACAACAAATTTGTGGGGTGGCAAATTAGTATGTAATCAGAGCCAACTCAACATAAGCCCCAGTCTACTAGCCATGGGTGTATTAGGAGAGGAAGGGGCCTGTGTACAGTCTCCATCTGGAACGACATCTGGTAATGTATGGGAGTAAATGACAATTCACCATTTTCTCACAAGCACTGGAAAACAGACAAAAATGGACACTCAGACAAATTGTTTAAATCCATTTGATTCATGCTTACCTACTTTCTGGCTGCCTCCTCCTAACGCTAATGAGGATGTTGATGATTAATATGTTCTTTGCATCGAAGATGTAACTCAGCCACCAATGGCAGCAGTTCTTGCCCATGATAAAAATAAAGCCACTGTGATGCCTGGGCATAAAACCAAATAAACCCACCTCCTGGGTGTGGGATTATTTTTAAACAAATCCTTATAACATTTGTGAAGGTATCTGCTTCCTCTGCAAGAACAACGTTAGTAGAGGTAAGGACACTGACCATCTAGGCACTTCCTCCATGTTATATCATTTGCAGTGAGTTCATTAAATTATTTTACAAAATTATAAGAATTTGTAAAATAATAACAAGAAGTCCAGTATCAGCTACCAGCAGTTTGGACCAGCCCATGCAATCTCCACCACCAACACCGACATCATCAACCTCCTCATTAATGATCGAATGCAGAACCATAATTAGACATTTTAGTGCCATGTGACAGAAAGAGAATTGGCACACCCCATATCTAAACCAGGGACAGTGCGTGCCGCAGGCGCACATTAAAAATATTGGGGCATGGATTGGGGAAGGAGCGTGGCTACAGAATTTAAATTACATTACACCGCACAGCAATATTTATTAGTCACAGTAGTACCCCTTATACATATTACACCACAGTAGAGTCCGTTATACACATTACACCAGGAAGCCACTCACATACATTACGCCAGATAGCCCCTTATACACATTACACCAAGTAGCCACTTATACACATTACGCCAAGAAGCCCTTACACAACGTGACAGGTAGCCCATTATACAAATTACGCAAGGTAGCTACTTATACACATTACACCAGGTAGTCACTTATACACATTGTGCCAGGCAGCGCATTATACATATTGTGCCAGATAGCCACTTATACACATTGTGGAATTTAGCCCCTTATACACATTAAGCCAGATAGCCCCTTATACATATTAAGCCATGTAGAGCCCCTTATACACATTATGCCAGGTAGCCCATTATACACATCACTCCATTTAGCCCCTTATACACATTGCACCAGGGAGCCCCTTATACACATTACACCAGGTATCCCATTATACACATTGTGCCAGGTAACACATTATACAGATTACGCCAGGTAGCCCCTTATACACATTAAGCCAGGTATCCCCTTACACACATTACAGCAGGTAGCCATTATACATATTGTGCCAGGTAGCCCATTATACACATTACACAAGGTAGGCATTATACACAATGCAGACAAACAATGGCAGTTGCTCTGTC
Organism: Pseudophryne corroboree; assembly: GCF_028390025.1. Lineage (NCBI taxonomy): Eukaryota > Metazoa > Chordata > Amphibia > Anura > Myobatrachidae > Pseudophryne > Pseudophryne corroboree. The sequence continues at coordinate 259,090,110 of NC_086449.1, forward strand.
ATTCCTGGAGATAATTATATATCAGGTGCTAGGAAGGGGGGGGGGGGGGTCACAGACAAACAACAGACATAAAGGGTGGGTGCAAATCCCCACCCCTAAATTTCCCCCCAGCACACTAAAAATTACCTGTAACTGCACTTGAACCTATCTGGTAATGGACATTCAGAGAATTAGTCACACATGTTTGCAAACACATGTTTAGCTGCTGAGCCACTTCATGGCTTCTCCAATATCAGCAGTCCAAACACTACATAATAGCAGTGCCCACATAGAACCATGTAATTTGTCAAAGTAGGCCTCATGATAAAGGCTATTACTAAAACATATCTAGACAGAGAGCTAACTTACCCGGGAGCCACCCCCAGGATCTCCCATTGGCACAAGGAACAGCATGCCTTCCAAATACTGCTCCCATTCAATGCCTCTCACACACATGCAGACAAACAATGGAAGTTGCTCGGTCATTCCTGGAGATAATTATATATCATGTGCTAGAAAGGGGAGGGGTCACAGACAAACAACAGACAGAAAGGGGGGGGGGTTCAAATCCCCACCCCTAAATTTCCCCCCAGCACACTAAAAATTACCTGTAACTGTACTTGAAACTATCTGGTAATAGAAATTCAGAGAATTAGTCAAACATGTTTGCAGACACGTTTAGCTGCTGAGCCACTTCATGGCTTCTCCGATATCAGCAGTCCTAACACTACATAATAGCAGTACCCACATAGGGCCATGTAATTTGTCACAGTAGGCCTCATGATAAAGGCTATTACTAAAACATATCTAGACAAAGAGCTAACTTACCCGGGAGCCACCCCCAGGATCTCCCAATGGCACTACAAGGAACAGCATGCCTTCCAAATACTGCTCCCATTCAATGCCTCTCACACACATGCAGACAAACAATGGCACATGCAGAAGATATTGCATATAACAGGCACGTGGAGGAAATTGCATATAAGGGGATGTGGAGGAGATTGCATATCAGGGACATATGGAGGGGATTGCGTATTAGGAGAATGTGGAGGAAATTACATATAAGGGGTATGTGAAAGAGAATGCATACAAGTTCCATACGAAAGAGATTGCATATAAGGGGTATGTGGAAGAGTGTGATATCCTATAAGGGGATGTAAAGGGGTCTGAATGCATTTCAGGGGCATGTCCATCCATTTGGTCTACCAATTTTATTTCTAGACTAGTTACCAGCCTGACAAAATGTCAGAACAACATAACAGTAAAGTCAGCACCTGGGGCTGTGTGCCCCGAACAGAGCAACACTTGAAATGCTCTGTTGGGCACCATCTAGTGGGCGCCGGCACACAAAACACTTGAATTCCCCCCGTGAGGAGCAGTGTTAGCCTTTTATTACATAGGATATTATAAATAAGAGATATATTATGTGTGGGCCTCGACCGCTTACTAAAATCCGTTAAGTGGCCACATTAAAAAATTTCCAAACTCTGCCTAACAGTATCAGTTCAGTAAAGAGACTCAGAGATTAGGAATTTACTGAACACAACCGGACCCCTGGATCATCACATTGACCACTCAAAATTAATTTATTAATTTAGCGTTTCACAAACTCTGCCATTACAGTCCAGGTTTTAAGGATATCCATGCATGAGAACAAGTGACTTATGCTGGGTACACATGGTAAAAAAAATTACACTACAGTATATTGCACACTATCTGGCTAGAGTGCGATATAGTGCACTATGGGGGTCATTCCGAGTTGTTCGCTCGTTATATTTTTCTCGCAACGGAGCGATTAGTCGCTAATGCGCATGCGCAATGTCCGCAGTGCGACTGCGCCAAGTAAATTTGCTATGCAGTTCGGTATTTTAATCACAGCATTATGAGGTTTTTTCTTCGTTCTGGTGATCGTAATGTGATTGACAGGAAGTGGGTGTTTCTGGGCGGAAACAGGCCATTTTATGGGTGTGTGCAAAAAAACGCTACCGTTTCTGGAGAAACGGAGGAGTGTCTGGCCGAACGCTGGGTGTGTTTGTGACGTCAAACCAGGAACGAAACTGACTGAACTGATCGCAGATGCCGAGTAAGTGTGGAGCTACTCAGAAACTGCTAAGAAGTGTGTATTCGCAATTTTGCTAATCTTTCGTTCGCAATTTTGATAAGCTAAGATTCACTCCCAGTAGGCGGCGGCTTAGCGTGTGCAAAGCTGCTAAAAGCAGCTTGCGAGCGAACAACTCGGAATGAGGGCCTATGGTGGTAATTCCAAGTTGATCGCAGTAGGAAATTTTTTAGCAGTTGGGCAAAACCATGTGCACTGCAGGGGAGGCAGATATAACATGTGCAGAAAGAGTTAGATTTGGGTGGGTTATTTTATTTCTGTGCAGGGTAAATACTGGCTGCTTTATTTTTACACTGCAAATTAGATTGCAGATTGAACACACCACACCCAAATCTAACTCTCTGCACATGTTAAATCTGCCCCCCCCCCCCTCCTGCAGTGCACATGGTTTTGCCCAACTGCTAACAAAATTCCTGCTGCGATCAACTTGGAATTACCCCCAATATCTTACCGTATGTATGCATTATATTGTATGCAATATTGGGGCAGATGTATTAAGCCTGAAGAAGTGATAAAGCAGTGATAAAGAAGTGATAAGTGGAAGTTGATAAAGCACCAGCCAATCAGCTCCTGTCATTTTTCAAACCTGTAATGATTGGCTGGTGCGTTATCACCTTCCACTTATCATTTCTTTATCACTTCTCCAGGCTTAATACATCTACCCCATAGTGTGGTGCGTGCTCTTGCAGGTCGGATCCAATGTTCTATATTGGATGAATATGCAGCTCAATTTTGGCTAGATAGTATATTGTACCATGTGTATGTTACCGTACGATATTGTATCTAATTTGTGTCATCACAATAGTGATATCTTATGCTATATCTTATGCTAAATCCTTTTGTCCTATATTTTATGCTATATTTTACCATGTGTATGCATTATTTGCATTTGTTCAGGAGCTCAGGGGAATAGTGTAGGATGTCTTAACTTAAGCCAAAATCTTACCGTGTGCACCCAACTTTAATTAGTACCTCAATCAATTTGATTTAACCATCTGAACTCAAGCATGGATATCCTTAAAACCTGAACTGTAATGGAGTTCATTGTGGCTATATAGTATGATATTGTATTACTTAAAACTGATAATTTAATTTGGACTACTTCAGTAAAGAAGAATACCATGTGATTTTTAAATAGAAAAGAAAAGTTATTTGTATTTAATTTAATTTAATTTGTATTTTATTTCATTGTATTTAATGTGACTTTCACAATTATCATAAATGCTGTCACTATTCTCTGTAGTGTATATGACATTATTGTATCGTAGGAAGTACAACTTAGTAGCTTATACTACTAACACTGTCAAGTCTATGCTTTTTCTATGATGTTATTTTACGTAGTATACACATTTTTATGCCTGACACAAATGCGTCTTTTTCTACGCACTATTTTTACATCTAATTCTAACGGGCATATTTTTCAAAATTACTTTTACTAAAATAATGGGAAAAGGGGTATTTTCACTCCCTTTTCACGTTATTTTAGTATCACCTGAATGTACTAATGGACAACTGGAGGAGAATTTTCAAAATTCTCAGAAAAGCCCTTAAATTTGCATATTTCAGTAACCAGATCATGTTTCCCATACTTGCAATGGGAAAATTGACCTGCCTGAATTTACAAAAATTAAATTGTAAAAAAAATACTGGAGGGAGCCCTGTGATAATGACGTTATCTTCAGATAGCGTTAATATGGCTTACCGCTGGTTCCTCTACTCCTGTACAGCCTTCACTGCCTGCTAGTGCTGGCATGCGCAGAAGGACTCCTGGGGCCGAAACCCATAAGTCCTGACATTGCATAGGACAGCTCTTTACATATGCAATTAGTATCGATGCAGTAAGTGGCAGGATGTACCGATTTGCAGAAGTGATGCTTAGTATATCCCACCCTGGGGGTCACACTGGAGCACATGATCAATTGGCTGGGTGCTCTCCCAGATAACCGGTTCTGGCTGTAGGTAACTGTAAGCAGAGCGGGGGAAGGTCAAGGAGACATGTAGCCGGCAGCGCATGCACGGTCACACGCTCAGGGTATTTTTCATGAAAAATGCCCTGAGTAGTTCGGTAAGAGGAATCATAGAGATAGAGCTTTTTCACAAGCTCTGTCCCTCATTGTGATATTTGATATATCCTTGCGATGTATTCAAATATCACATTGCGGATTTGATTGAATTTATCACATACCATCCGCATCCAAGATGCGTATTGTGATAAATATGCCAATAAATGAGCTCTTTTTATATCTGGATTTTTCCTAATTTGCTTAATACTGCCATTTCCTTAGTATGGGGCTGATGCCGTGTGATGACTGTGCCAGTCAGTGTGGCAAATTTGGGAGTGTATTCACACTGTGCATGCCAAGGACAGTAAGTGCACACATACAGTAGATCATATTTAATAACAGGAAGTAAAGGTATCAGGAATAAATAACAGACAGAAAGTTTATATAATGTCCAGAAATTTTATATAAAAATAAAATTCACAAAGTTCAAATTAGCTTATAAAGTTCCCAGAATTAAACAAAAATGAACTACAATGGTAGCAGAAATAGAAGGGTTGGATATGCGTGACCGGCGGTCAGGAGACCGTTGGTCACCATACTGACATCGGGATCCTGGCTTTCAGATGCCTGGCGGGATGAGGCAATTGGAACGAAGCCCTTTCGTACCCACTCTATGGGTGTCGTGGACACCCACAAGTTGGAATAGTCCCTGTTGGTTGGCATGCCAACTGTCGGGACTGTAAGGGGGTGGGATTCCGGCATCAGTATTGTGACCAGCAGTTTCCTGACCGCCAAATACGTAACTACCTCCCAAATAGAATCCAGAAATTGCCAAAATAGCAACTCAACTGATCCCTTCCTGAGAGTAGCCATGAGTCCTGGTGCCGAGGGGGGTGTGGCCAAATCCGGGGAGGCATGAAAATATTTTTCCCAGCAGCCACATAAGGGGCACTGGCAGGCACACAGTAGGTGCCAGCGGCAGCAGAGGGGGGACATTTGGTCCTTCAGCACACATTAGGGCAGGGAGGAGGGGACATGAGGGTGGGGTCATGTGTACACAGAAGGAAGTCTCTCCCTATAGGTGCCATCTGCTCTGGGCGTGGCTATATGATCTGCAAGAGGAGGATAGCCCTGCCATCGCAGCCAGCACCTATATGGAAGAGACTCTCCCCCCCACCAGGCCTCACATCTCCTCCTTCCTGCCACTGTGCAGATGGCCAAAATCTATTCTACAGTACCAACAGGGGCTCACAGTCTTCCACTTTTTTCCACAATCACAATAAGGAGATGCAAGAAAATAGCAAGAAATTGCGTGATGTCACAGGCTGTCCGGGAATAATACACTTTTATGGTAACGCTAGAGAAAAGTGAGCATCTGACAAGATGAAACATATTCAGATCCCTTTTATCATGATTTTTGCAGTTGTTCTGCTAAAGCCTTATATTTTATATTTTCTCTTTTGAATCATGTAGCACGTGTGACGGATGGAAGTCACAGTATTTTTATACTGTACTTATTATTCTTGGTTTTAAAAGTGTTACTATATTACACAGTAGTGTACAAAGACAGAGAGACCACTGCAAAGATGCCCCCAAAATAAAGTCTCCATTTGCATTCGCAATAAAAAGCCACAATTTCATGTATATGCAAATCTACAAATGTATTAACACTTATTAACATTTGCTTATATAGTGGCAGCATATTCTGGTGTGCTTTATAATTGGCATTGCCCTTTATCAGAATATACAGTATGTGCAGGTCTGCCCCAATAGCATATGAGTCAGGATTATACCAGGCATACAGTATGTCACAAATACTTACAGAAATGCTTATAGTTATTTGCTTTGTTTGCCAAATACACATTTACTATTAGCCATCAATTAAACTTCAACTACTCACTAAAATATGAGAAACAATTATCAATCTCACATACCTGAAGAGAAGAAAACATAAGAATGCATACAAAATCATAATATATGCCTGTGCAAGGAAGTAAGCCAATCAGCATCAGTGGTGAATTAGCAGACAGCCAATCACAAGCAGTTCATTTGCGCTTGTGGCTATCATCATCAGTATCATCTGGATGTGCACCTTCCTTCAACCTCACACAAATAATCTGTATTTTTTAGCTATATTATGCATCCCAGTCTGCATGTGTTTCGTATTTGCACAAAGATGCCCTTACTATACTTTGTTTAGTTTAGAACACTCCCTCCCTTTCTCTTACTTTGTATTTGGGGCTGGAGTGGCTTTTGAAAATAAAAAAAATATATACTTTCAAAGATAACGGTATTTATTTGTAAACATTGGCATCAGCAAAAAAAAAGAAGAAAAAAAACAAAGAACAACTTTTTTGCAGAAATTAAAAGAAAATATGCCATTAAAAGTACCATGCAGATACATACTGCATTCTTGAGGCACACAGACATACAAAACAACATCCTAGTGCCTGGTATACAACACAGATAGCATCATAGTATTCACCACAAAACACAGAGAGCATCTCACTGACCTTTACACATGAAGAGAGCATCCTAGTGACCACCAAACAACACCGCATCCTTGTGACTGCCACACAACACAGAGTATCCCAGAGACCTCTTCACAATATAGAGAGCATCCAGGTGACCGCACAACACATATACCATGCTAGTGACCACACAACAGACATCATCCAAGTGACCACCATACAACAGATAGCATCCATATCACCAACACACTGCACAGAGAGCATTTTAGTGACCTCTACACAAGATTTGCATCCTAGAGACCACACAACACAGAGAGCATCCTAGTGACCATCGCACAACACAAATAGCATCTTAGTGACTGGCAAACAACACAGACAGCATCCTAGTGACCTCCACACTGCACAGAGAGACTCACAGTGACCATACAAAACAGAGGTCATTCTATTGTCCACCACACAACACAGAGAACATACTAGTACCTCTGCACAGTACAGAGAGCACTCTAGTGACCACTACACAATACAGTGCATGTACCACTGCAATGCTTGTAAAATTACCTTCACCCTACAAATGAAACTTAGAAAAACATTAATGCCAAAAGGGGTTACCTGGCAACAGCAGTTGCAAACAGTACCCCTGGATTTAAAGAGCTAGGCCCCGACAAAAGGCAATAAACCAATTTTTACCTACAATAAGACTTTTCAAACTTTAATAAATATGCCTCTTAATTACTATCCTGTCTGACTACAATATTACTAAACAACAAAAACATGGTTAGATCAATATTTGCAATAGAAGTAAAATGAGATGTGTTTTACAACTACAACTAAGGTATTTGAGGCGTTTGCTATACTGACACATTCATGCACAGAGTCTGGATTTAATTATTAATTAATAACCAGTTGTGAAGCATATCGAAATAGCATGAGAAAAAAAACCATCCCCAATATGAGATATCTATCTAATCATATAGCATTTTTTTTTTCTACTGATTTATTTGTGTTTTAAATATCCTTGTATATGTGTGAGGTCTATTTGCAATTTAATACACTGGAGAACGGTTTTGTTAGATGTAATTTTAGGTTGTTTACCAATGTTCCCTGTAGGATACATATATGTACGATCATTATCTATCTAATTAAGTAGGAAGTTAATCGTATTTTATTAGCCGGTAAGAAGAATGTTCTCTGCTTGCTTAGGTATGTGTGAGAGCGGATATATAAATAGACTGCATTTTCAGGATTGCTAAAAGCAATCCCAGACCTAGTTGTGCCCAACTGGGACTACGAAAAATATAAATTTCATGGAGATAGAGCCAAATTATCACCACAATGATCAATTTTAACAAAAGTGCTCTAAAATTACATCCATAAAGTGGTTCATATGAATACATTGTGCAGGTAAAGTTTCCTTAATAGACAATGAAAATGAAGTTGCGGCTTGTACTTTTTGTATATGACGCTATTATCATTTATTACAGTCTGTTGCATAACACAATTTTTTGAATAGTATTCGGACCGTGAACACATTGTTATCAACAGACATGTCTCTTCATAGAAATACCTGGACAGCACTGACCTATATGTTCCCAAATCCAGTAAATACCATACTAATTAAGGTAACCAGATGCATGGCAATATACACTTCCTGTCCTAACTGACCTACAGTATATAATGTAAGTGATGTACTGTACCATACAAGTTTCCAGGGTCGACAAAGCTATCAGCTACCTAATGAAGAGGACTTACCCTTCTGAAACACAACTCCTTAGCTTGGGTAACGTCAGTATAAATATCGTACTGCAGACTGAAGGAGCTGATGTGAACTGAAATGGCCTGCACTGACATACTTAATAAGTCAGGCGCATAACCAGAATTTGCTTCTTCTGGGTGTTGCAAATTGACTAAACGTCAAGTGAAATCGGCAAGTAACTCTCCCAATAAGGCAAGTTGAGAGGGAGCAGACAAATCAATTGATAATGTCCTTGTTAGATATCACTGACAAATGTAAAAATAATTAATTTCCAACAAGTCTTGGGAACAACAAGTGTGATGTCTCAATCTGCTCCTCAATGTACATTAGAGGGTAGGGAATATGAAATAGCCTCCATCCTAGCAACATGAGCTTGCTTAAAACAGTGGGATGGAGTGGTAGGGAGAGGGAGAAAAGTCATAGCCTTAGGGGTGTATTCAATAAGTGTCGGATCCATTCCGACATGCATTTGTCGGAATTGGTTCCAACAAGGGCTATTTAATGGACGGCAAAATCCGACTGTCGTACCGGGGTCCTGTGTTGCCGCTGCTGTCAATGGCGGCAGGGGGAGCAGACAATGGCAGCCGGCAGGGGGATGTGATGGCTGTGGGGGGGGGGGGGGGCGGGGGGATCTGGATGGCGGCAGGCGGAACTGCCAGCGTATGATGCAGCAGGGGTGATGTCTGCGGCGGCGAGGGGAGGCGCTGCAGGGAGAGAGGTGCCTGGCTAAGGGGACGGCCAGGCAAGGTACCTCTCAACCCAGTAGCCCGCCGTACCACTCCCCGTCTCCTCACCTCAATCTGACTTGTTTTCAAGTCGGATTGAGTTTGTCGGAAAGAGGGCAAAAACCTGTCGGATTTGGCCCAATTTCCAACAGAAGCACGCGGATCGGCAGCTATTCCGCTGAGCTACGTGTTTTCTGACAAGTTGGGAATTCCCGACTTGTTGGAAAAAAAATGCACATTTTGAATAGGCCGGAACCCCTTCCGACTGAAATCGGTCGGAAGGTGCTGTCTTTCCAACAAGACGGCAGCTTCCGACAGCTATTGAATACAACCCATAATCCTACATTTGAGGATTGTAACCCACACTCTTTATGCCATCAGCGTAATGACTAGTGAGTGGCAAGCAAAACAATTATGGCCTTCTTCCTAACTGAAAACTGTTGTCATTAGCCAGCCTCTGTGTTAGGCAATCAGATATATGTTTGTGTTTATTGTTAATGAACGAAAATTGGGTATTAGTGAAAATTTACAAGTGTTTTGTTGTATGTTTGACAATGCCATCATAGGAAAAATAAGATTTTACTTACCGATAAATCTATTTCTCATAGTCCGTAGTGGATGCTGGGGACTCCGTCAGGACCATGGGGATTAGCGGCTCCGCAGGAGACAGGGCACAAAAAGTAAGCTTTTAGGATCACATGGTGTGTACTGGCTCCTCCCCCTATGACCCTCCTCCAAGCCTCAGTTAGGTACTGTGCCCGGACGAGCGTACACCATAAGGAAGGATCTTGAATCCCGGGTAAGACTCATACCAGCCACACCAATCACACCGTACAACCTGTGATTTGAACCCAGTTAACAGTATGATAACAACGAAGGAGCCTCTGAAAAGATGGCCCACAACAATAATAACCCGATTTTTGTAACAATAATTATGTACAAGTAATGCAGACAATCCGCACTTGGGATGGGCGCCCAGCATCCACTACGGACTATGAGAAATAGATTTATCGGTAAGTAAAATCTTATTTTCTCTAACGTCCTAGTGGATGCTGGGGACTCCGTCAGGACCATGGGGATTATACCAAAGCTCCCAAACGGGCGGGAGAGTGCGGATGACTCTGCAGCACCGAATGAGAGAACTCCAGGTCCTCCTCAGCCAGGGTATCAAATTTATAGAATTTTACAAACGTGTTCCCGCCTGACCACGTAGCTGCTCGGCAAAGTTGTAAAGCCGAGACCCCTCGGGCAGCCGCCCAAGATGAGCCCACCTTCCTTGTGGAATGGGCATTTACAGATTTTGGCTGTGGCAGGCCTGCCACAGAATGTGCAAGTTGAATTGTACTACAAATCCAACGAGCAATAGTCTGCTTAGAAGCAGGAGCACCCAGCTTTTTGGGTGCATACAATATAAACAGCAAGTCAGACTTTCTGACTCCAGCCGTCCTGGAATTATATATATATATATATATATATATATTTTCAGGGCCCTGACAACGTCTAGCAACTTGGAGTCCTCCAAGTCCCTAGTAGCCGCAGGCACCACAATAGGTTGTTTCAGGTGAAACGCTGACACCACCTTAGGAAGAAACTGGGGACGAGTCCCAGTTCTGCCCCGTCCGAATGGAAAATCAAATATGGGCTTTTGTAAGACAAAGCCGCCAATTCTGACAATCGCCTGGCCGAGGCCAGGGCCAACAGCATGGTCACTTTCCATGTGAGATATTTCAAATCCACAGATTTGAGCGGTTCAATCCAATATGATTTGAGGAATCCCAACACTACTTTGAGATCCCACGGTGCCACTGGAGGCACAAAAGGGGCTGTATATGCAATACTCCCTTGACAAATGTCTGGACTTCAGGAACTGAAGCCAATTCTTTCTGGAAGAAAATCTACAGGGCCGAAACTTGAACCTTAATGGACCCCAATTTGAGGCTCATAGACACTCCTGTTTTCAGGAAGTGCAGAAATCGACCTAGTTGAAATTTCTTCGTGGGGCCTTCCTGGCCTCACCCACGCAACATATTTTCACCACATGTGGTGATAACGTTGTGCGGTCACCTCCTTCCTGGCTTTGACCAGGGTAGGTATGACCTCTTCCGGAATGCCTTTTCCCTTAGAATCCGGCGTTCAACCGCCATGCCGTCAAACGCAGCCGCGGTAAGTCTTGGAACAGACATGGTACTTGCTGAAGCAAGTCCCTTCTTAGCTCCTGAGGCCATTAGTCCTCTGTGAGCATCTCTTGAAGTTCCGGGTACCAAGTCCCTCTTGGCCAATCCGGAGCCACGAGTATAGTTCTTACTCCTCTACGTCTTATAATTCTCAATACCTTGGTTATGAGAAGCAGAGGAGGGAACACATACACCGACTGTTACACCCACGGTGTTACCAGGACATCCACAGCTATCGCCTGAAGGTCTCGTGACCTGGCGCAATACCTGTCCCGTTTTTTGTTCGGGCGGGACGCCATCATGTCCACCTTTGGTCTTTCCCAACGGTTCACAATCATGCGGAAAACTTCCCTATGAAGTTCCCACTCTCCCGGGTGGAGGTCGTGCCTGCTGAGGAAGTCTGCTTCCCAGTCGTCCACTCCCGGAATGAACACTGCTGACAGTGCAATCACATGATTTTCCGCCTAGCGAAAAATCCTTGCAGTTTTGCCACTGCCCTCCTGCTTCTTGTGCCGCCCTTTCTGTTTACGTGGGCGACTGCCGTGATGTTATCCCACTGGATCAATACCGGCTGACCTTGAAGCAGAGGTCTTGCTAAGTTTAGAGCATTATAAATTTGCTCTTAGCTCCAGTATATTTATGTGGAGAGAATTCTCCAGACTTGATCACACTCCCTGGAAATTTTTTCCCTGTGTGACTGCTCCCCAGCCTCTCAGGCTGGCCTCCGTGGTCACCAGCATCCAATCCTGAATGCCGAATCTACGGCCCTCTAGAAGATGAGCACTCTGTAATCACCACAGGAGAGACACCCTTGTCCTTGGATATAGGGTTATCCGCTGATGCATCTGAAGATGCGATCCGGACCATTTGTCCAGCAGATCCCACTGAAGAGTTCTTGCGTGAAATCTGCCGAATGGAATCGCTTCGTAATAAGCCACCATTTTTACCAGGACTCTTGTGCAATGATGCACTGACACTTTTCCTGGTTTTAGGAGGATCCCGATTAGCTCGGATAACTCCCTGGCTTTCTCCTCTGGGAGAAACACCTTTTTCTGGACTGTGTCCAGAATCATCCCTAGGACCAGCAGACGTGTCGTCGGAACAACTGCGGTTTTGGAATATTTAGAATCCACCCGTGTTGTCGTAGAACTACTTGAGATAGTGCTACTCCGACCTCCAACTGTTCTCTGGACCTTGTTCTTATCAGGAGGTCGTCCATTTTCTTTGAAGACGAATCCTCATTTCGGTCATTACCTTGGTAAGGACCCGGGGTGCCTTGGACAATCCAACGGCATCGTCTGAAACTGATAGTGACAGTTCTGTACCACGAACCTGAGATACCCTTGGTGAGAAAGGCAAATTTTGGGACATGGAGGTAAGCATCCCTGATGTCCCGGGACACCATATAGTCCCCTTCTTCCCGGTTCGCTATCACTGCTCTGAGTGACTCCATCTGGATTTGAACCTTTGTAAGTGTTCAAATATTTCAGATTTAGAATAGGTCTCACCTAGCCTTCTGGCTTCAGTACCACAATATAGTGTGGAATAATACCCCTTTCCCTGTTGTAGGAGGGGTAATTTTATTATCACCTGCTGGGAATACAGCTTGTGAATTGTTTTCAACACTGCCTCCCTGTCGGAGGGAGACATTGGTACAGCAGACTACAGGAACCTGCGAGGGGGAAACGTCTCGACATTCCAATCTGTACCCCTTGGATACTACTTGTAGGATCCAGGGGTCCTGTACGGTCCTAGCGTCATGCTGAGAACTTGGTAGAAGCGGTGGAGGGCTTCTGTTCCTGGGAATGGGCTGCCTGCTGCAGTCTTCTTCCCTTTCCTCTATCCCTGGGCAGATATGACTCTTATAGGGACGAAAGGACTGAGGCTGAAAAGACGGTGTCTTTTTCTGCAGAGATGTGACTTAGGGTAAAAAACGGTGGATTTTCCAGCAGTTGCCGTGGCCACCAGGTCCCATGGACCGACCCCAAATAACTCCTCCCCTTTATACGGCAATACATCTTTGTGCCGTTTGGAATCTGCATCACCTGACCACTGTCGTGTCCATAAACATCTTCTTGCAGATATGGACATCGCATTTACTCTTGATGCCAGAGTGCAAATATCCCTCTGCGCATCTCGCATATATAGAAATGCATCCTTTAAATGCTCTATAGTCAATAAAATACTGTCCCTGTCAAGGGTATCAATATTTTTAGTCAGGGAATCCGACCAAGCCACCTCAGCTCTGCACATCCAGGCTGAGGCGATCGCTGGTCGCAGTATAACACCAGCATGTGTGTGTATACTTTTTAGGATATTTTCCAGCCTCCTATCAGCTGGCTCCTTAAGTACGGCCCTATCTGTAGATGGTACCGCCACTTGTTCTGATAAGCATGTGAGCGCCTTATCCACCCTAAGGGGTGTTTCCCAACGCGCCCTAACTTCTGGCGGGAAAGGGTATACCGCCAATAATTTTCTATCGGGGGAAACCCACGCATCATCACACACTTCATTTAATTTATCTGATTCAGGAAAAACTACAGGTAGTTTTTTCACATCCCACATAATACCCTTTTTTGTGGTACTTGTAGTATCAGAAATATGTAACACCTCCTTCATTGCCCTTAACGTGTGGCCCTAAAGGAAAATACGTTTGTTTCTTCACCATCGACACTGAAATCAGTGTCCGTGTCTGGGTCTGTGTCGACCGACTGAGGTAAATGGGCGTTTTACAGCCCCTGACGGTGTTTGAGACGCCTGGACAGGTACTAATTTGATCGCCGGCCGTCTCATGTCGTCAACCGGCTTGCAGCGTGTTGACATTATCACGTAATTCCATAAATAAGCCATCCATTCCGGTGTCGACTCCCTAGAGAGTGACATCACCATTACAGGCAATTTGCTCCGCCTCCTCACCAACATTTTCCTCATACATGTCGACACACACGTACCGACATACAGCACACACATAGGGAATGCTCTGATAGAGGACAGGACCCACTAGCCCTTTGGGGAGACAGAGGGAGAGTTTGCCAGCACACACCAAAACGCTATAATTATACAGGGACAACCTTTATATAAGTGTTCCTCCCTTATAGCATTTAATATATATTCATATCGCCAAATCAGTGCCCCCCCTCTCTGTTTTAACCCTGTTTCTGTAGTGCAGTGCAGGGGAGAGCATGGGAGCCTTCCCACCAGCATTTCTGTGAGGGAAAATGGCGCTGTGTGCTGAGGAGAATAGGCCCCGCCCCCTTTTCGGCGGGCTTCTTCTCCGGAGTTTGTGATATCTGGCAGGGGTTAAATACATCCATATAGCCTCAAGGGCTATATGTGATGTATTTTTCGCCATACAGGTATTATACATTGCTGCCCAGGGCGCCCCCCCCCCGCGCCCTGCACCCTCCGTGACCGCTGTGTGAAGTGTGCTGACAACAATGGCGCACAGCTGCAGTGCTGTGCGCTACCTGATGAAGACTGAAAGTCTTCTGCCGCCTGGTTCCGGACCTCTTCAATCTTCAGCATCTGCAAGGGGGGTCGGCGGCGCGGCTCCGGGACGAACCCCAGGGCGAGACCTGTGTTCCGACTCCCTCTGGAGCTAATGGTGTCCAGTAGCCTAAGAAGCCAATCCATCCTGCACGCAGGTGAGTTCACTTCTCTCCCCTAAGTCCCTCGTAGCAGTGAGCCTGTTGCCAGCAGGACTCACTGAAAATAAAGAACCTAAAAACTTTTTCTAAGCAACTCTTTAAGAGAGCCACCTAGATTGCACCCTGCTCGGACGGGCACAAAAACCTAACTGAGGCTTGGAGGAGGGTCATAGGGGGAGGAGCCAGTACACACCATGTGATCCTAAAAGCTTACTTTTTGTGCCCTGTCTCCTGCGGAGCCGCTAATCCCCATGGTCCTGACGGAGTCCCCAGCATCCACTAGGACGTTAGAGAAATGTTCTGTTTCAGTTGTCATATATACCACTGGACAGGATGTAGATAAGATCCCGGTTCCCGGGATCTCGGCGGTCAGCATACCGACGCGAGAATTCTGGTCGCCAATATCCCATCAGGGGGCCGAGGGCTATTCCCACTCTTGGGTGTCCACGACACCCATCGAGTGGGAATAGAAGCTGTGGCGAGTGCAGTGAGCTACCGAGCCCGCAAGGAGCTTCATTGCGCTGGCACCCCTGCCAGCATTCTCAGCAAATGTTGATGATTCATATAGCCAGCATGTGTTTGTGTTTTTAATTATGTTTGCACTGTACTCATGTGAGTTATTGTATGTTTTGTATATTAAAATTTGTGTGCATTATTTGTAATTGTATTTTGTGTTTGGGGAGGTGGCGCTGCTGTCACTGTAGACGTTGTACCTATATTCTTTGCATTGGTCTGTGTAATACCTTTATTACATCCATGATACTGTGTGCCAGGGGTGGTCTCCTGTATGCCGAATGTCGGGATCCCGGCGCACAGTATACCGGCGCCAGAATCCCGACACCCAGCATACCGACAACTATTCTCCCTCGTGGGGGTCCACGACCCCTCTGGAGGGAGAATAAAATAGTGTGGCGCGCGTAGCGCGCCACCGTGCCCGCAGCGTGGCAAGCGCACCGAGCCCGCAAGGGGCTCCTTTGCGCTCGCCACGCTGTCGGTTTGCCAGCGGTCGGGCTCCCGGCGCCGGTATGCTGGTCGCCGGGAGCCCGAGCGCCGGCATACCGTACTACACCCTGTGCCAGCGCCTGTTTTTATTTACACTGCAGGTAGCCTTGGTTACGCTGGTCACGTCCTGCACTGAGAGCAGTGCCACGTTCCCATGGTGATCTCCCAGCGCTGACTTGGGCGGGCCGCGTCACTTCCGTTTTCGGCAGCTGCTGTGATGGGGGTGTGGCGGCCGGGTCCCGGGACGCTGGCGGGAGTTTCTGAATATCCTGATTGGTTATGGTAACATATTTATTTGATTTCATGTTGTATGTGAGTTATCCTGATGAAGGGGGAAACCCTGAAACGTTGATTGCACATTAAAGCTTGAATGCTTCATTTGCACAATTAAGAAAACTCTGAGTGCTGCTTCTTCTTGTTTGCTATATATATATATATATATCTATGTGCAATGGAAGGCGGCACTCAGAGGCTGTCATCAGGTGAAAAACATGTGCTTTAATCGACGTTTCGGGAGACGTACTCCCTTCCTCAAGACACAGCAAACAAAAGTGCAAGTGCAATACAACGTTTAAAAAGACTTACCAACCCCTAGTACGCCCGTTCCCGCTGCAGCCAGCGGCGTCCCGCTCCACGGCGCCCGCACTTCCGGGTGCAGAAGACTCCGCCCTCCGGTCGTGACGTCCTTTCCGCAGACGTGGGTTGCCGCTGCTGCAGGGGGACGCAGGAAGTGACAACACGTTGCCATGGGGTTATGTATAAACAAACAGGCAACCTCTGAAAAAATGACATTACATTAAAATTCTAACCACATCTAGTGGAAATACACAATGTGAACATTAAAAACTGGGTACATGTGAAAAAAAAAACCCGTGCACCAATAAGACACACCCTGTCTGTTGTCAGAGTGTGATAACAAACTAAATGAACATGCCTAAAATCCATCATATTTCATAAAACATACAGTTATAGTGCTGCAATGTGCAAAAATACAACATCTCTGTTCATAAAGGTAACATCCCTTTGCTCAAGGCTATCTCACTTGGGTCTATCAGTTCCTATTTTATGGCTGCTTCTTACTGGACTAATGGGCCGTTCACATGATGCAACTAGCTTCTGCTCCAGATCTATGAGCCACTATTTTTCTTTGATTTTCACATATATGATAAACTACCGTGCTCCTACGTAAACATGGCAGATCTTATGTCTGCCTCGGAGCCTCTGATTGTAGATGGAAGCACCTGCCAGCTAGCATGCAAGAGGGCATTATAGGAAACAGTTAAGGCTAAGATATTCATTTAAACCCCGTGGGTAAATGGTGTCTAGCTTATGAATCCACCGTGCCTCTAAGCGTAGTAATTTGTTGGCACGGTTGCCTCCCCGTAGTGAATCAAGGACCTGATCCACAATTTTGTAACGTACCGATGCCGTACCGATGCCAAGCTGTGGCGCATCTGTGCAAAATGACGTGCCACAGGTTGGTCACTCTTGCCAGTCATCAAGGCTGCCCTGATGGCAGATCGATGCTGGGCCATCCTTTCCTTGAAAGTGCATTGAGTTTTGCCTACGTAGTATAGACTACAGGGGCACACAAGCACATAGATGACAAAAGTTGAACTGCAAGAGAGTACGTGGGGGATTCTGATCTTTCTCCCTGTATGGGGGTGCGAGATGGAGTCACCTGTCAGCATATAGCTGCAGGTTGTGCAGCCCAAACATTTGTAACAGCCTGCCTTACGTGTCATAAAGTGAATGTTAGGCTGTGTCACTTTGAACCCAGTCACATCATTCTTTACTAAAAGATCTTTTAAATTGGCGCTACGGGTGTAGCACGGCATGATGCTGCTGTTTTTAAGCACTTGTAAGCTAGGGTCGGTAGTTACAATGGGCCACATTTGTTTCACTTTTTTACAGGTTACCTTGCTGGCGGTATTATATTGATTAACCCACACAACCTTCGTGGCTTGATCTTTGCGTGTTTTGGCCTGCAGTAACTCGTGTCTATTTTTTGATCTTGCCCTGGCACAAGTTTGCTTCAATAATGTAGGGGGATACCCCCTTTGTAAAAACTTTTGGGTCATGGCTTCTAGTTGAATTTCACGGTCCTCTGTGGCGCTGGTAATTCTGCACACACGGAGGTACTGGGAATAGGGTAAACCTTGAATCAGCGCAGGCGGGTGGAAGCTGTCATGTCTGAGCAGCGTATTACGGTCTGTGGGTTTCGTGTATAGAGTGGTCTCTATCTTTCCCTCTCGTATCATGATTTTAATGTCCAGAAAACAAATTTCGGACAGATGGGTATTGAGAGTGAATTTGACCGGACTCTCCGAGTGGTTGTGAGTATCAACCAATCTTGACAGGACCTCCTCGTGACCAATCCACAGCAACAGGAGGTCATCTATGTAATGGGTATATAGCTTAATCTGTCCGGCTATCTCAGGATCTACAAAAAACACCTGACGCTCGACTTCCCACATATAAGCATTGGCTAGCGATGGTGCCACCGCCGACCCCATGGCACAGCCACTGGTCTGTATGTAAAACCTGCCGTTAAAAAGGAAATAGTTGTGTGATAACGTAAATTCTAAAAGGTTGATGAACAAATCAATATCAGGACCCTCATATAGAGGGTTATTAGTGATAAGGTGTCTCACGGCTGCCAGCCCAGCTTGGTGTGGTATACAAGTGTAGAGACTCGTTACATCAAGCGTGGCTAACACCGTGCCTTTCTGAACTGGGCCTAATATTGCTAATTGCCTCAGCAACGTGCTGGAATCTTTTAAATGAGAAAAAGTAGCTTGAATGCATGGTTGCAGAAAAAAATCTAAATAAACAGCAATGGATTCACACAGCGAACCCCTGGCCGAGATGATAGGCCGGCCGGGGGGGTGCTGTGGATCCTTGTGGATCTTGGGAATTGAATAAAAGACAGGAACAACGGGATGTGAGCACACCAATCTATTATATATTTCGTTAGTGATTAAGCCCTCTGACATGGCTTGTGTCAACATGTCATCCAACTCCGCCTTATATGAAGCCGTGGGGTCACCTGACAATGACCTATAAGTCAGGCAATCTGATAACAACCGATCACATTCTGCAATATAATCACAAGTGTCCAAAATGACAATGGCTCCCCCTTTGTCCGCGCCCCTTATTATGATGTCCTGTCTGGCACTTAAGTCCTTAAGGGCACTATGTTCCTCACGGGACATATTTCTATGGACCTGGGGTGACGGGTGATCTTGCAAGTGTTCCAACATCCGTGTAAAGGTGTTGATTGAGGCGTTATACGAGACAGGATCAAACTTGGAACCAGACGATAGCTTTTTAACATAGGGAGTGGATGGCCCCTTCTGTGTTTGGTCTGTGTTTTTCCCAAAGTGTTCCTTGAGTTTCAGAGTTCTGTTAAATTTGAATGCCTCAACCTTCCCTTGGAAGGAATCCGGGGTTTTAGTGGGGACGTAAGACAAACCTCTGCTGAGGACAGCAAGTTCAGCCTCCGACAGTGTTGTCCGGGATAAATTAAAAATCAATTCCGAGGCGCTCTGGGTGGTCTTCCTCCCCGCTTGCGACCTCGTCTGGCCCCCCCGTCTGGTGGGTTTCTTCTTTTTCCAGAAGCTAGGGCTCGGGTGACTGCCCCTAAAGGGACTCCCTGGGCCAAACCTGCCGCATCCGAAAACGCGGCCTCCTCAGATTCACTGGCGGACGTGCTGTGTTGTGGTCTCTGCGTTCTCCGTCTGAAGGACCTTGGGGTGTTCCCTCTGGCCGGCGCCCCCACAGGTTTGGCCAGCCAGGTATAAACCCGGTGTTGTTCATAATCTGCTTTGACTTTATTTAATTTGTCCTTTTTGTACTTCAGTAACTCTAATCTGTAGGCCTCGACTTGATTTTTAAGTTTGTCCAACCAATTGATGGTTTTGTCCTCAGTGAGTGTGTGCAAGTGCTTTTCTTCAAAATTGCGTAACTTCTCTCTGGTCACATTGACCTCCCGGGTGGATTCCTCTATAACCAAGAGCATGAGATCCATGGCACACTTATTGAGGACCGAGATCCACCGTCTACAGAAACTGGCATTATGCCGCCCGATGGTCGGGGTGTTCTGGACATGGAACCCCCTCGGGATCTGTTTGTTTCTATAGTAATCCGAGAGAGTGCGTCCATGGTACATGAAGTCTACTTCTCTTTTACGCAATTTGAACAACTCACGGAAAAGCTCGTCATTAGAGGCAGTCAGGTTTTCTTCAAAGGCGGGCTCCTTTAACAGGATATTTTCAGCCTCGATGTCTGAGAAACTGAGTACATCATAGTTATCACACTGTAGCAGATAGGCTTGAGCATCACCAGGGTCCAAATCCGACGTAGCCATGTGGCTATATGACTATGTAGCTGGGGGGCTGTTAGAGAAATCTGCCCCACCTGCACCAGAGATGAGTGTGCAAGAAATAGTGGTGATGTACAAAAAGTGCAAAGTGCAAGTGTCCAGTGCTCCCGTGTCTCCTTGCTGCGCCCGTGTCCGGGTGGGTCGCTCCAATGGACTGACGTGAGGGTGCCACTGACCTGGTGGGATCCGGAGATGGCAACTCCCTGTCCCCCGAATGTACTGTGCAAAAGGGTCCGGCACTCCTCGTCCCTGCTGGGTACCTGCTCAGGTGCCCTCCTTAGGCTGTAAAAGCTCAATGTATGTGCAATGGAAGGCGGCACTCAGAGGCTATCATCAGGTGAAAAACATGTGCTTTAATCGACGTTTCGGGAGACGTACTCCCTTCCTCAAGACACAGCAAACAAAAGTGCAAGTGCAATACAACGTTTAAAAAGACTTACCAACCCCTGGTACGCCCGTTCCCGCTGCAGCCAGCGGCGTCCCGCTCCACGGCGCCCGCACTTCCGGGTGCAGAAGACTCCGCCCTCCGGTCGTGACGTCCTTTCCGCAGACGTGGGTTGCCGCTGCTGCAGGGGGACGCAGGAAGTGACAACACGTTGCCATGGGATTATGTATAAACAAACAGGCAACCTCTGAAAAAATATATATATATACACACACACACAAACACACACACACACAGTGCAAAATGCAAAAATAATGTTATTAAATATAGCCCTATATGTTTCATTAGTTGTATACTTTAATAATGGTTCCAGGGATGAAACAGTCTGGGCTGGGCATATGTAATAGGGTCCAAGTTTCCCCGGGGTGCAGGATGCCGGCTAATCTCTGACATTTTTTTAAAAGGGCAGTCATTTACAAGGCATGGTTGTAACTAGTAAATGATTGCCCCAATTAAAAAAAAGTCTGAGATCAGCTGGCATCCTGCACCTCGGGGAAATTCACCCCCTATTACATATGCCCCTCTCTGCTCATATACTATTTCAGCTTTACCCTTATGCCTTGCATTATTTTGTGCTACTCCCCCACCTTCTTTTTTTTCTTTTGTTCGTGTTTTTTTTTTTTTTTTGTTCTTTTCTGTTGTTATATTGCAAAAATGCTCTCACACTGTGATTCTACTTACTGTTTCTTTTATTATTGCTATTGTATCATGTCATATGTGATTGCAAATAAGCATAGATTATACAAAAAAAAATTACCTACCACTGTATTTTTTGATCTGTGAGAAGATACCAAACCATTCTGAGGAACCCTGTGCACACCCCTCTCAGTAATACCCCTTTTACGCTGCCAGCTAGTAGTAACACGGGTTATTGCACATGAACATGCATAACCCATGTTGCTGGCTGGTGTAAGAGGGTTGAGTTGGTCGAGTTGAAATAGTCCGGGTTACCAAACCATTCTGAGGAACCCCGTGCACACCCCTCTCAGTAATACCCCTTTTACGCCGCCAGCTAGTAGTAACACGGGTTATTGCACATGAACGTGCATAACCCATGTTGCTGGCTGGTGTAAGAGGGTCGAGTTGGAATAGTCCGGGTCGAGTGACCCGTATTCCAACTCGGGAAGTTTGCGGGGTTGAACACATGTTCAACCCGGCAAACTGTGCAGTGTAAACTAGAGATGAGCGGGTTCGGTTTCTTTGAATCCGAACCCGCACGAACTTCACTTTTTTTTCCACGGGTCCGAGCGACTCGGATCTTCCCGCCTTGCTCGGTTAACCCGAGCGCGCCCGAACGTCATCATGACGCTGTCGGATTCTCGCGAGGCTCGGATTCTATCGCGAGACTCGGATTCTATATAAGGAGCCGCGCGTCGCCGCCATTTTCACTCGTGCATTGAGATTGATAGGGAGAGGACGTGTCTGGCGTCCTCTCCATTAGAATAGAGATAGATAGATTAGATAGAGAGAGATTGTGCAGAGTCGCAGACAGAGTTAGTTTACCACAGTCAGTGACCAGTGCAGTTGCTAGTTAACTTTTATTTAATATAATATATCCGTTCACTTCTCTCTGCTATATCCGTTCTCTGCCTGAAAAAAAAAACGATACACAGCACAGTCAGTCACACAGTGTGACTCAGTCTGTGTGCACTCAGCTCAGCCCAGTGTGCTGCACAGTCATCAATGTATAAATTAAAAGCTTATAATTAATTGTGGGGGAGACTGGGGAGCACTGCAGGTTGTTAGCAGGAGCCAGGAGTACAATTATATTAATTAACAGTGCACACTTTTGCTGCAGGAGTGGTGACCAGTGCCTGACCACCAGTATAGTATTGTTGTATACTACTAATATCTCTTTAAATATCAACCAGTCTATATTAGCAGCAGACACAGTACAGTGCGGTAGTTCACGGCTGTGGCTACCTCTGTGTCGGCACACGGCAGGCAGTCCGTCCGACCAGAATTGTATTATTTATTATTATATACCTACCACCTAACCGTGGTTTTTTTTTCATTCTTTATACCGTCATAGTGTCATCCTAATTGTTACGAGTATACTACTATCTCTTTATCAACCAGTGTACAGTGCGGTAGTTCACGGCTGTGGCTACCTCTGTGTCGGCACACGGCAGGCAGTCCGTCCGACCAGAATTGTATTATTTATTATTATATACCTACCACCTAACCGTGGTTTTTTTTTCATTCTTTATACCGTCATAGTGTCATCCTAATTGTTACGAGTATACTACTATCTCTTTATCAACCAGTGTACAGTGCGGTAGTTCACGGCTGTGGCTACCTCTGTGTCGGCACACGGCAGGCAGTCCGTCCGACCAGAATTGTATTATTTATTATTATATACCTACCACCTAACCGTGGTTTTTTTTTCATTCTTTATACCGTCGTCATAGTGTCATACTAGTTGTTACGAGTATACTACTATCTCTTTATCAACCAGTGTACAGTGCGGTAGTTCACGGCTGTGGCTACCTCTGTGTCGGCAGTCGGCAGGCAGTCCGTCCATCCATAATTGTATTATTATTATAATATATACCACCTAACCGTGGTTTTTTTTTCATTCTTTATACCGTCATAGTGTCATACTAGTTGTTACGAGTATACTACTATCTCTTTATCAACCAGTGTACAGTGCGGTAGTTCACGGCTGTGGCTACCTCTGTGTCGGCAGTCGGCAGGCAGTCCGTCCATCCATAATTGTATTATTATTATAATATATACCACCTAACTGTGGTTTTTTTTGCATTCTTTATACCGTCGTCATAGTGTCATACTAGTTGTTACGAGTATACTACTATCTCTTTATCAACCAGTGTACAGTGCGGTAGTTCACGGCTGTGGCTACCTCTGTGTCGGCAGTCGGCAGGCAGTCCGTCCATCCATAATTGTATTATTATTATAATATATACCACCTAACTGTGGTTTTTTTTGCATTCTTTATACCGTCGTCATAGTGTCATACTAGTTGTTACGAGTATACTACTATCTCTTTATCAACCAGTGTACAGTGCGGTAGTTCACGGCTGTGGCTACCTCTGTGTCGGCAGTCGGCAGGCAGTCCGTCCATCCATAATTGTATTATTATTATAATATATACCACCTAACCGTGGTTTTTTTTTCATTCTTTATACCGTCGTCATAGTGTCATACTAGTTGTTACGAGTATACTACTATCTCTTTATCAACCAGTGTACAGTGCGGTAGTTCACGGCTGTGGCTACCTCTGTGTCGGCAGTCGGCAGGCAGTCCGTCCATCCATAATTGTATTATTATTATAATATATACCACCTAACCGTGGTTTTTTTTTCATTCTTTATACCGTCGTCATAGTGTCATACTAGTTGTTACGAGTATACTACTATCTCTTTATCAACCAGTGTACAGTGCGGTAGTTCACGGCTGTGGCTACCTCTGTGTCGGCAGTCGGCAGGCAGTCCGTCCATCCATAATTGTATTATTATTATAATATATACCACCTAACCGTGGTTTTTTTATACCACCTAACCGTGGCAGTCCGTCCATAATTGTATACTAGTATCCAATCCATCCATCTCCATTGTTTACCTGAGGTGCCTTTTAGTTCTGCCTATAAAATATGGAGAACAAAAAAGTTGAGGTTCCAAAATTAGGGAAAGATCAAGATCCACTTCCACCTCGTGCTGAAGCTGCTGCCACTAGTCATGGCCGAGACGATGAAATGCCAGCAACGTCGTCTGCCAAGGCCGATGCCCAATGTCATAGTACAGAGCATGTCAAATCCAAAACACCAAATATCAGAAAAAAAAGGACTCCAAAACCTAAAATAAAATTGTCGGAGGAGAAGCGTAAACTTGCCAATATGCCATTTACCACACGGAGTGGCAAGGAACGGCTGAGGCCCTGGCCTATGTTCATGGCTAGTGGTTCAGCTTCACATGAGGATGGAAGCACTCAGCCTCTCGCTAGAAAACTGAAAAGACTCAAGCTGGCAAAAGCACCGCAAAGAACTGTGCGTTCTTTGAAATCCCAAATCCACAAGGAGAGTCCAATTGTGTCGTTTGCGATGCCTGACCTTCCCAACACTGGACGTGAAGAGCATGCGCCTTCCACTATTTGCATGCCCCCTGCAAGTGCTGGAAGGAGCACCCGCAGTCCAGTTCCTGATAGTCAGATTGAAGATGTCAGTGTTGAAGTACACCAGGATGAGGAGGATATGGGTGTTGCTGGCGCTGGGGAGGAAATTGACCAGGAGGATTCTGATGGTGAGGTGGTTTGTTTAAGTCAGGCACCCGGGGAGACACCTGTTGTCCGTGGGAGGAATATGGCCGTTGACATGCCAGGTGAAAATACCAAAAAAATCAGCTCTTCGGTGTGGAGGTATTTCACCAGAAATGCGGACAACAGGTGTCAAGCCGTGTGTTCCCTTTGTCAAGCTGTAATAAGTAGGGGTAAGGACGTTAACCACCTCGGAACATCCTCCCTTATACGTCACCTGCAGCGCATTCATAATAAGTCAGTGACAAGTTCAAAAACTTTGGGTGACAGCGGAAGCAGTCCACTGACCAGTAAATCCCTTCCTCTTGTAACCAAGCTCACGCAAACCACCCCACCAACTCCCTCAGTGTCAATTTCCTCCTTCCCCAGGAATGCCAATAGTCCTGCAGGCCATGTCACTGGCAAGTCTGACGAGTCCTCTCCTGCCTGGGATTCCTCCGATGCATCCTTGCGTGTAACGCCTACTGCTGCTGGCGCTGCTGTTGTTGCCGCTGGGAGTCGATGGTCATCCCAGAGGGGAAGTCGTAAGCCCACTTGTACTACTTCCAGTAAGCAATTGACTGTTCAACAGTCCTTTGCGAGGAAGATGAAATATCACAGCAGTCATCCTACTGCAAAGCGGATAACTGAGTCCTTGACAACTATGTTGGTGTTAGACGTGCGTCCGGTATCCGCCGTTAGTTCACAGGGAACTAGACAATTTATTGAGGCAGTGTGCCCCCGTTACCAAATACCATCTAGGTTCCACTTCTCTAGGCAGGCGATACCGAGAATGTACACGGACGTCAGAAAAAGACTCACCAGTCTCCTAAAAAATGCAGTTGTACCCAATGTCCACTTAACCACGGACATGTGGACAAGTGGAGCAGGGCAGGGTCAGGACTATATGACTGTGACAGCCCACTGGGTAGATGTATGGACTCCCGCCGCAAGAACAGCAGCGGCGGCACCAGTAGCAGCATCTCGCAAACGCCAACTCTTTCCTAGGCAGGCTACGCTTTGTATCACCGCTTTCCAGAATACGCACACAGCTGAAAACCTCTTACGGCAACTGAGGAAGATCATCGCGGAATGGCTTACCCCAATTGGACTCTCCTGTGGATTTGTGGCATCGGACAACGCCAGCAATATTGTGTGTGCATTAAATATGGGCAAATTCCAGCACGTCCCATGTTTTGCACATACCTTGAATTTGGTGGTGCAGAATTTTTTAAAAAACGACAGGGGCGTGCAAGAGATGCTGTCGGTGGCCAGAAAAATTGCGGGACACTTTCGGCGTACAGGCACCACGTACAGAAGACTGGAGCACCACCAAAAACTACTGAACCTGCCCTGCCATCATCTGAAGCAAGAAGTGGTAACGAGGTGGAATTCAACCCTCTATATGCTTCAGAGGTTGGAGGAGCAGCAAAAGGCCATTCAAGCCTATACAATTGAGCACGATATAGGAGATGGAATGCACCTGTCTCAAGTGCAGTGGAGAATGATTTCAACGTTGTGCAAGGTTCTGATGCCCTTTGAACTTGCCACACGTGAAGTCAGTTCAGACACTGCCAGCCTGAGTCAGGTCATTCCCCTCATCAGGCTTTTGCAGAAGAAGCTGGAGGCATTGAAGAAGGAGCTAACACGGAGCGATTCCGCTAGGCATGTGGGACTTGTGGATGCAGCCCTTAATTCGCTTAACAAGGATTCACGGGTGGTCAATCTGTTGAAATCAGAGCACTACATTTTGGCCACCGTGCTCGATCCTAGATTTAAAGCCTACCTTGGATCTCTCTTTCCGGCAGACACAGGTCTGCTGGGGTTGAAAGACCTGCTGGTGACAAAATTGTCAAGTCAAGCGGAACGCGACCTGTCAACATCTCCTCCTTCACATTCTCCCGCAACTGGGGGTGCGAGGAAAAGGCTCAGAATTCCGAGCCCACCCGCTGGCGGTGATGCAGGGCAGTCTGGAGCGACTGCTGATGCTGACATCTGGTCCGGACTGAAGGACCTGACAACGATTACGGACATGTCGTCTACTGTCACTGCATATGATTCTCTCAACATTGATAGAATGGTGGAGGATTATATGAGTGACCGCATCCAAGTAGGCACGTCACACAGTCCGTACTTATACTGGCAGGAAAAAGAGGCAATTTGGAGGCCCTTGCACAAACTGGCTTTATTCTACCTAAGTTGCCCTCCCACAAGTGTGTACTCCGAAAGAGTGTTTAGTGCCGCCGCTCACCTTGTCAGCAATCGGCGTACGAGGTTACATCCAGAAAATGTGGAGAAGATGATGTTCATTAAAATGAATTATAATCAATTCCTCCGCGGAGACATTGACCAGCAGCAATTGCCTCCACAAAGTACACAGGGAGCTGAGATGGTGGATTCCAGTGGGGACGAATTGATAATCTGTGAGGAGGGGGATGTACACGGTGATATATCGGAGGGTGAAGATGAGGTGGACATCTTGCCTCTGTAGAGCCAGTTTGTGCAAGGAGAGATTAATTGCTTCTTTTTTGGGGGGGGGTCCAAACCAACCCGTCATATCAGTCACAGTCGTGTGGCAGACCCTGTCACTGAAATGATGGGTTGGTTAAAGTGTGCATGTCCTGTTTTGTTTATACAACATAAGGGTGGGTGGGAGGGCCCAAGGATAATTCCATCTTGCACCTCTTTTTTCTTTTCTTTTTCTTTGCATCATGTGCTGATTGGGGAGGGTTTTTTGGAAGGGACATCCTGCGTGACACTGCAGTGCCACTCCTAGATGGGCCCGGTGTTTGTGTCGGCCACTAGGGTCGCTAATCTTACTCACACAGCTACCTCATTGCGCCTCTTTTTTTCTTTGCGTCATGTGCTGTTTGGGGAGGGTTTTTTGGAAGGGACATCCTGCGTGACACTGCAGTGCCACTCCTAGATGTGCCCGGTGTTTGTGTCGGCCACTAGGGTCGCTAATCTTACTCACACAGTCAGCTACCTCATTGCGCCTCTTTTTTTCTTTGCGTCATGTGCTGTTTGGGGAGGGTTTTTTGGAAGGGCCATCCTGCGTGACACTGCAGTGCCACTCCTAGATGGGCCCGGTGTTTGTGTCGGCCACTAGGGTCGCTTATCTTACTCACACAGCGACCTCGGTGCAAATTTTAGGACTAAAAATAATATTGTGAGGTGTGATGTGTTCAGAATAGGCTGAAAATGAGTGTAAATTATGTTTTTTGAGGTTAATAATACTTTGGGATCAAAATTACCCCCAAATTCTATGATTTAAGCTGTTTTTTAGGGTTTTTTTAAAAAAACACCCGAATCCAAAACACACCCGAATCCGACAAAAAAAATTCGGTGAGGTTTTGCCAAAACGCGGTCGAACCCAAAACACGGCCGCGGAACCGAACCCAAAACCAAAACACAAAACCCGAAAAATTTCCGGCGCTCATCTCTAGTGTAAACTGTGCCCCCGTCGTGTCACCAGCAACGTCACCAACCCAGCAATATGCCGGGTTGGTGACTCCGGTCTAAATGGGGGCTGATGCGGGTCACAGCCGGGTAGCTCCTGTGTCAGGGCTCCCAGCTGCGACCCGCTTAAGTTGGTGTAAATGTGGTATAAGGGTACTGGTTGAACTAGAACCCCTGGTCACACCACTGTGAGAGAGCAATGCTGACTAATGTCCCACTGTGAATTTGATTTTGTTGTTAACTGTACACTATCATGACAGAAATAATTGACTTGTAATTGATACATGTATGTCACATTATGCCTGGAGATAAGCTATATGCATATCTGTCATGTTGTGAATGCTAGAAATAACACTTCAGCTCAGTTCTAAGCCGCACAGCATAATCTGATAAAATATGTGTATACTGGAGTAACACGTTTTATTGTAGTTAATTTGCTGAATTACACAGGCAACATCTTGATTACTTCCAGCAGCTGCTGACTGTCACTGCTTGGAAAGACGTTTCTGTTTCAAGTTTAAATAAGCATGGACGCACTGATTTTCTGCTAAAATATAAATATAAATTATAGAGAAGAGAAGAGAAATGTGTGCAAATAATTGGACTTGAGGTAGTGTCAATAGAGATTAATATATTTAAATATTAAAATGCTTATGTCACCTAGAAACAGTGGAGGCAGCCATTTTGTATCTATTTGTCAATATTTATGAGAATGTAGCCTTACAAGCTAAATAACTATAATCAGTGGCTGAAGTGGACAGTATACTGCCATTTTTCCTACTGCTTTATTGTAGGGTTATATGATATTAATTTACACTGAGCCATGACTAGAAATTTTAGTGGCTGAGGCCAAGAAGGTATAGCTCTGCACCCTGGCTGGTTGCCCCTATCATGCAGCCCTAGTTACAGCCCTGCACATACATTTCCCATACCGCCACTTCTAGAGCTCCACAACGGCCACTGCTTATAATGGGATGAAAATCAGGTTCTCCAGGATGTATGTAATCTTACCCACTGATTTATCAGTAGGACAAATACATCTATAATATGCTAAGCATTGGGGTTTTTTTCTATTTTAATTTAAACTCCCCAAACTGCATTGCATGGGATTGATACTTCTTCTCCAGTACAAAATCCTTTGTATTACTTCTATTACATTTCTGCTCAAGCTGCAACCAAATAGATATCTCAGTGCCTCATTAAGGCTGCCCAGTATTGATCAGTCATTATCAGGACTACATGTGGAGGATTTGACATGTTACAGACAGTTTTCCAGACTAAAGGTACACAACTAAAGATACGCTTTGAAATACAGCACTGTATCCATGTTCTCTGGAGGAAATTGTAGGTAATGGGTGTTGTGGTCAGTAGGAGGACAATTGCATTATTGCTCAGATAATTGAGGTACATCATGAGTTCTTGCATAAACAATTTAATTGTTGTTGCTGTGACTGACAACAATAGTATCTCAATTAAACATGATGTTTACTAGAGTTTCATTTCAAACAGTGGAAAAATACAAGTGAGACTACAATAGGTGCTCTTAGTACATTGGGGCAGATGTATTAAGCCTGGAGAAGTGATAAAGCAGTGATTAAGCATTGATAAGTGCAAAGTGATAACGCACCAGCCAACCGACTCCTGTCATTTTTCAAACCCGTAATGATTGGTTGGTGCGTTATCACCTTGCGTTTATCACTGCTTTATCACTTCTCCAGGCTTAATACACTGCTCAAAAAAATAAAGGGAACACTAAAATAACACATCCTAGATCTGAATGAATGAAATATTCTTATTAAATACTTTGTTCTTTCCATAGTTGAATGTGCTGACAACAAAATCACACAAAAATTATCAATGGAAATCAAATTTATTAACCCATGGAGGTCTGGATTTGGAGTCACCCTCAAAATTAAAGTGGAAAAACACACTACAGGCTGATCTAACATTGATGTAATGTCCTTAAAACAAGTCAAAATGAGGCTCAGTAGTGTGTGTGGCCTCCACGTGCCTGTATGACCTCCCTACAACCCACAAGTGGCTCAGGTAGTGCAGCTCATCCAGGATGGCACATCAATGCGAGCTGTGGCAAGAAGGTTTGCTGTGTCTGTCAGCGTAGTGTCCAGAGCATGGAGGCGCTACCAGGAGACAGACCAGTACATCAGGAGACGTGGAGGAGGCCGTGGGAGGGCAACAACCCAGCAGCAGGACCGCTACCTCCGCCTTTGTGCAAGGAGGAACAGGAGGAACACTGCCAGAGCCCTGCAAAATGACCTCCAGCAAGCCACAAATGTGCATGTGTCTACTCAAACGATCAGAAACAGACTCCATGAGGGTGGTATGAGGGCCCAATGCCCACAGGTGGGGGTTGTGCTTACAGCCCAACACCGTGCAGGACGTTTGGCATTTGCCAGAGAACACCAAGATTGGCAAATTCGCCACTGGCGCCCTGTGCTCTTCACAGATGAAAGCAGGTTCTCACTGAGCACATGTGACAGATGTGACAGAGTCTGGAGACGCCAAGGAGAACGTTCTGCTGCCTGCAACATCCTCCAGCAAGACCGGTTTGGCAGTGGGTCAGTAGTGGTGTGGGGTGGCATTTCTTTGGGGGGCCGCACAGCCCTCCATGTGCTCGCCAGAGTTAGCCTAAATGCCATTAGGTACTGAGATGAGATCCTCAGACCCCTTGTGAGACCATATGCTGGTGCGGTTGGCCCTGGGTTCCTCCTAATGCAAGACAATGCTAGACCTCATGTGGCTGGAGTGTGTCAGCAGTTCCTGCAAGATGAAGGCATTGATGCTATGGACTGGCCCGCACGTTCCCCAGACCTGAATCCAATAGAGCACATCTGGGACATCATGTCTCGCTCCATCCACCAATGCCACATTGCACCACAGACTGTCCAGGAGTTGGCGGATGCTTTAGTCCAGGTCTGGGAGGAGATCCCTCAGGAGACCATCCGCCACCTCATCAGGAGCATGCCCAGGCGTTGTAGGGAGGTCATACAGGTAGGAGGAGGCCACAGACACTACTGAGCCTCATTTTGACTTGTTTTAAGGACATTACATCAAAGTTGGATCAGCCAGTAGTGTGTTTTTCAACTTTACTTTTGAGGGTGACTCCAAATTCAGACCTCCATGGGTTAATAAAATTGATTTCCATTGATAATTTTTGTGTGATTTTGTTGTCAGCACATTCAACTATGTAAAGAACAAAGTATTTAATAAGAATATTTCATTCATTCAGATCTAGGATGTGTTATTTTAGTGTTCCCTTTATTTTTTTGAGCAGTGTACATTTGCCCCATTATAGGAAATGTAATGTGTTGAATCTACATTTAATAACATGTTAACTTGTTACCCCTCATCTGCTAGATGATGTTAGTGAAACAGCTTTCTAACTCACTGTTATCTATAAATTGAAGATATTACTGATAACATATAATGAATAGGAGATTAAGGACTATTACAAACACTATTACAAATTAATATGATTAATCCTGAGGAGTAGAGTGGCAAATGTTGTATACCCTGACCTGACAAACATTTACGAAAGATTATGCTTATTAAAACATAATATATTTGGTATAAATTTATTGTTGTGGTAGGGGGGATTTTTATACACACTTTCAAAAGTGGTTGAAAATGGAGAATCGCAGCAAATATCTCCGCTATCTGCTGCTATCTCCATACATACATCCTAGGGATGCTTAATATTTGTGGGTAGACCACGGAAAAGGGTGTTTTAGGGGGATATCCCATAAACATTTTTATATAAATATGACCCTTAATATCACTGAGAGTTCTTAAAGTTATATAGCCCAAAAAGTTTCTAGAAGAGAAAAAAGGTACTGCTAAGCATAGTCTATATTATAAAATCAAGTCTTGATAACAGAAATATACAGATGAGGGGAATACAGAGTTGAAGTAATAGAGGGATAGAGAGGAGTAGATAAAGAGGCAGAGCATGGAAGAGAGAGGAGGAAGGAGAAGCAGGAGTAAGGAGTGACAGAACAAATCAGACGGTACCAGGGATAACATCATCATCAGGTCATATGTTTAGCACCACATACAGTATTGTTTCATTCTCAATTTTTTAAACATTCCAATGAGGTATTTTTGTGTGACAATTTTTTTTTTTTTTTTTTGTGCTTATAGGATGCATTGGCTGCTGTGGGCATAGATATTAGCCGGATACTTTGTCACCTACAAGGAAAGTAGATACAGCAACATTACCAACCTAGGGAGCATGGCTGCAGGCTTCTGGCAGGGCCAAATTAAGGGCTACGTGGGCCTGGGGCTGAAAATGATGAAAGTCCTATTGTAAGAAGCGGAGGAGCTGAGACCATTGCTATGTGGGTGTGCCAATGGTGCGTGGGTGTGTAAACATTTACACTATTAGCACCAATGACTCCCTAAATACATACAAGTAGAAAAATTGCATTTTTTTGTGAGAAAATTAGTAATACAATTGTATCACTTATGATTAATGGCTGATTGTGTGGCCAGCTGATCATCATAATGCTGTCATGATGATGGACCTATCATTGTTAGCCTTGCCCTGGTTACAGGACCTGTAAATTCTGTTATTGTGCAGCAGTTACGCCTGCCAAGTTATAGATACTCTGCAGATTGTGTACAATTACCAAAAGCCAAGGATCAGCATTCGTACAGCAATACCACCACTGGCTACTTTTGTGCATCTAGGTCTTTGCCGTCCAAGTGGCTGTAGGGAAGGAACTTTCAGTTGAGTACTCAAGAGGACACTACAGTTATTCCTGTAGCAGCTCAACCAGTTTAGGCATTGGATAAAGAATCCCTGCTTCCTGTAAATCAACAATTCCAATGGTATAGTTTCATAATGTCAACATCCAGACTGTCAACACTCAAAACGTCGACATGGTCTAAATGTTAACAATAACAATATTCAATATGTTGACTTTACCAATGTTGGTGTGGCATAATGTCAGCATTGTGAATGTCTACAATAGAATGCCGACAGTTAGGTTAGACTGTGATTAGAGTTAGGCATACTCATCCCTGCAATGGAAATCCACATGGTCAACATGCTGCTGTTAACATTTATAATGTCAACATTCTGAAAATGTCAATGTTATGTCAAGGTCGATAATTGACAAGGTATCCTTCCAACTAGGTATCCTCCCAACAAATTGCTGGCTTTTTGCTTTTCACAAGGGCCATGGATGGTGCACATGCCTTGACACCATCAGGAATAACTTAATCTATTTATTAGAAAAGAAAACATTTCCATTCCATTACGTAGAGGCTATATGCAACATATTTTTCTAATCTGAAGTCCGGTGGCCAAATATTCAAGGGCCATAAATGTGTATTATTGTTAAGAAAAGCATTCAATAATACTTTAATATTCATCTGTATTAACTCGTGTATATATATATATATATATATATATATATATAAAAGTAAATTATGAAGCGAAATGGGTATAATATTAAAAATATTTGTATATGAATATAACTTGCCACTTTTCTGTACTATTACAAATAAAGGATCATTTAGAAGCTAATAAAGAAAATGCTGTAGCCTAAGTCAAAAGTTTTTGTTTTTTTCCATTTTCTTTATTTTGATTGATGTGATGGTAAAAAATCAATGGGCATTGAATGCAGCAGATTAAACAATGTTAACAATGTCAGAAATATTGAATATGTCTTTAATTTATCAAGTTTGATATGTGAATTGAACACACAAGAAATCAAAAGTCACTAATGTTGCCATGTTAATTATGATTTATGCTCAATGACTTATGACCTACCAAAGAAAATATTTTTTTCAGAGAAATTTCAACAATCTATCATTTAAATTCAAGTTTAAATAATGTTATGTAAGATCTATTAATCTAAATATCGCTAGTTTACAATTGTTTACTATTATCGCAACTTATATATAATCAGTAAATTTCAAAATTATTTTATTTTTTCTAATTTTAGTCAGAAAATATAAGAAGTCTGTATGGAAAAACTGAGTTTAAAATTAACATAAAAATTATTGCACAATATATATCATAGTTTTCAGAAAAGGGGATGTATACATACTGTAGGTAGCTTTACTTGTACTTTTTATCTGAGCTTAGTGATTTGTAGAAGTCTCCACTTAAGATAAATGTTTGGACCAAAATGTCATTATGTTTAAACTCCATCACGCTGGTCACAAATGGCTTTTAAACAAGAAATCAATGGCTCTTTTGAATTCAACACTCTGTTCTAGTACCAGTGCAGCTCCTTAATCTCATTTGGTACTTTCACTAAATACATTATGACTTTATGAAGGTTTCCTGAAGACGCACACATTTTTCATGTGCATAAATCAGACCCATGACCCTTGCTTTCAAGACTTTTATTATAACTGTTATGTATAACTGGTTACTGTTAATAAACATACAACTAAGCTACACTGCCCAGCACCAAAACTAAATGTTTTCTAGTATTTACCAGGATGTGGATATTAATTTAGTCATCTACACCTTGGCCATGTGGATCATTTGAGAAAAGTTATTTTAATCCCAGGCTGATACTTAGACTAATGGCTATTTATATATATATATATATATATATATATATATACAGGTTGAGTATCCCATATCCATATATTCCGAAATACGGAATATTCCGAAATACGGACTTTTTTGAGTGAGAGTGAGATAGTGAAACCTTTGTTTTTTGATGGCTCAATGTGCACAAACTTTGTTTAATACACAAAGTTATTAATAATATCGTATTAAATGACCTTCAGGCTGTGTATATAAGGTGTATAAGAAACATAAATGAATTGTGTGAATGTAGACACACTTTGTTTAATGCACAAAGTTATAAAAAAGATTGGCTAAAATTATCTTCAGGCTGTTTGTATAAGGTGTATATGATACATAAATGCATCCTGTGCTTAGATTTAGGTCCCATCACCATGATATCTCATTATGGTATCTAATTATTCCAAAATACGGAAAAATCCGATATCCAAAATACCTCTGGTCCCAAGCATTTTGGATAAGGGATACTCAACCTGTATATGAATCAGCAGTTATTTATATAGCAC
This sequence comes from Pseudophryne corroboree, assembly GCF_028390025.1. Classification (NCBI taxonomy): domain Eukaryota; kingdom Metazoa; phylum Chordata; class Amphibia; order Anura; family Myobatrachidae; genus Pseudophryne; species Pseudophryne corroboree. Next base: position 259,125,596 of record NC_086449.1, read on the forward strand.
ACACATATTCCGCAGCACTTTACAGAGAATATTTGCCCATTCCCTTCAGTCCCTGCCCCATGGAGCTTACAATCTATATTCCCTATCACATGTACACATATTCACATTAGGGTTAATATTGTTGGGAGCCAATTAACCTACCAGTATATTTTTGGATTGTGGGAGGAAACCGGAGAACCCGGATGAAACCCACGCAAGTACGGAAAGAATATAGAAACTCTGCACAGTTAGGGCCATGGTGGGAATCAAACCCATGACCCCAGTGCTGTGAGGCAGTAATGCTAACCATTACACCATCCATACTGTCCATGGTTAAAATGCTTGCACTGTTTATATTGATGTGAATGCACCGTTATTTGATTTGAAAAACGCTGCCGAGTGCCACCTGGTTCTTCAATTATATAGGAGAGTACTGCAAGTTACCTCCAGAGAACCTTCTTTTGCTATATATATATATATAATTTTATATATATATATATATATATATGTATATATATATTAGAGATGTGCGGCGGGCACATCTCTTTGTGTTTTGGTTTTGGATCTGGATCCTCGCTCGTGTTTTGGATCTGGATTGGTTTTGCCAAAACCACCCTTTCGGGTTTTGGTTTTGGATCTGGATGATTTTTGAAAAAAACACAAAAACAGCTAAAATCACAAAATTTAGGGGTATTTTGATCCTACGGTATTATTAACCTCAATAACATTCATTTCCACTCATTTCCAGTCTATTCTGAACACCTCACAATATTGTTTTCAGGACAAAAGTTTGCACCGAGGTGGCTGGATGACTAAGCTAGGCTACCCAAGTGGGCAGCAGAAACACCTGGCCCATCTAGAAGTGGCACTGCAGTGGCAGACAGGATGGCAGATTTAAAAAAATAGGCCCCAAACAGCATATCATGCAAAGAAGAAAAAGAGGTGCAATGAGGTAGCTGGATGGATAATCTAAGCGACACAAGTGGTCGGCACAAACGCCTGGCCCATCTAGTAGTGGCACTGCAATGTCAGACAGGTTGGCACTTAAAAAAACTAGTCCTCAAACAGCACATGATGCAAAGAGAAAAAGCACATGTCAAAGGGTTAAATGCAGTTACAGAAAGTGGATGTCCTGTTCCACTTTCTGTAACTGCATTCAACCCTTTGACATGTGCTGGATTGTTGTGAGACCTTGAGAAAGGTCCCGGAAGGGGACCGAAAGGCTGGTGAGAAATTATTATTATATTATTATGAACTGTTTGATTTTTCCTAGTAAATATAATTTTTTGGCTTAATTGATTTTTTGTCTGAAGAGTGCTATCATGTCCACGGTTAGTGGAAAACGCTGTACTGTACAATGGGCCCATCTCTTTATGGGATGGGACTCTGATTTGGCACCCCAGCGGTTGTCTAGGTTGGGTGAGAATGCAGGACATTTCCTTTTAAATATATATATAGGATTACCCCTTGATGAAGTCCTTTATCAAAAGGACAAAACGCGTTGGGTAGATGATCCACTCCTCTGAAAGGATTACAGATAAGCTTTTATAATTTTGTATATTGTACGGGTCCAATCCTTATGTTTTATATGTGTTTTATATGTTTTTGTTCGTATTAAACTTTCAAAAATACTACACTATGGGCTCTTCTTACCGTCTCCAGGAGACTCTATTTTATCTCTAAGGGTCCCCAACATGAACCTCAGGAGAAGAACCTTTAAAGACACCTCTACATGCAAGTTTTGCAAGTCCTGAGGGTACTTATTTTTATACTACCTTAGGCGGTGGGCACTTTTTCACGGTCATTCAATTGTAACACTGGGTGCACCATTTATTTAAAGGTACAACCACTAATCACACCCGAAATTAATCTATGCACACCTTCATATATGCTAGCAATATTACACTATTCTGTGGTATTCTTCTGATTTTCATACGGACCGTCCATGGAGTCAGTGGGAAAGCTTGAAAACCGGCATCAGGAGAAATACGATATAAACTACACGCTTGATATTTACATGGGATGCGGTACGCATATTATTATTTAATTTTCACTTGAGTTTGCACAACACAGAAGGCGCTGGGTTCTACCATTCTGTATATATATATATATATATATATATATATATATATAGTTTGCCATGGAAAGTATATAATATATGCTGTGTGTAAGTTATATAATGGTAAAATATATAAGGTCAATATTAGAGACAACCAAATGCCCTTGTTCCTTGGCTCTAAATTCTCCTTGAATCAAATTAACAACATAGTGTATGACTGATATGATTAGATTATAATAGATACATCACTTATAAATTTACATCAATGTTTTACTTGCACATTGAAGTGACAATGACCATTCCTCCACTGAATGTCCTTGGCAAAGGACTCAATCAAAAAAGTACAAGCTACCTAAAATGTAATCAGAAGAAAAATAAAATTGTTTAATCTCATAATCATCTTCCCAGAAACTCCAGGTCCATAAAATATAAATACATTTGCGTAGAAACTTGTAAACAGCCAAAATGTAGGACTTACAGAAATGGCAATAAACTGTCAAAGTATGCAGCACTAAAAAGTTAATAACATATACCACTCAATACTTTGCTAGCTAACATAAACTTTAAGTACTGTATTTTTCGAGATCCAGGTTAAAAATAAAAATAAAGTTCTTATTGTATATGACCTTACATTCTCATTGGCCTGAGTCAAGTAGCCTATTCCATCATGTATCCAAGTAAATTTAGATATGACCTTGATGATTTATATTCTTGTCTTATTCAATGCAGCTGGACAAACAGCACGGTGCAAATTACAGTGGGGCACAATTTATAATAAAAAATAGGACCAGGGCATTTACCCTGCAGATCAACAAATCTTGCTTCATATCTTTCACTAAAATTATCATGAGGTAGCCATGATATAATTTCCTCATACAATAAGGTTCCCACCAACTAACCATGTTATATTACCTTTGCCGAAATCATTGCTTAGACACCATCAAATGAACATCCGCCTTCACTCTGGACAACTGAAATAATTTTCCACTTAGTTTCATGTCCTATCCCTGCTCAGCACAGTAAACATAATAATTCCCCCAAATTAAAATGATAGAGAGCTGAAAATCAAAAGAATAATAATATAAAGGGGATAACATTAATATCCAACTAAATGGGGATCATAATATCAAAGAAATCTAGCCAATTCTTACCCTTATCTAAGCCATATTTTTTGCTATAAGAATAATTAGCATTATATCCACATGTCTAAAAAAGAAAAAAAACTTAAAGATGACCACAGCCTAAAATTTGAAGTATAATCTGATTAAATTGACTGAGACCTGTGAAACATGTAATGTACTTGAGAACATGGAATGCCATTTATAAGTGTTATGCTATACTATAAAGATAGACATTTAATATCCTTAGAAAGGACATGTCCTCTTCCCAGTTTGCCTGCATCCAAGAGTAACCATACTGCCGCCTATTTCATTCCCAAGGGGATATTGAATTCCCCATATCTCTTGGAGGCTTAAAAATATACCAGTTACCTCTGCATCAAAGAGTGGCATGGACCCAACTTTTCAACATAAAAAGTAGTGTGCCTGCCACAGAGTAATCAATTGACTGAACACCACAGGGTCACTAAGGTCATGTCAATTAATTCCAAGGTGACAAGATTATAGAGTATTCAGTGTATGTTACAAATATGAGAGATCCCACAAGGGAGAGGTGGTGGGGAAATAGGGTTGGAATGAGAGGAAAGCATGGAAATGGAGAAACAAATAGCTTAAAAATATAGTATTATGTGTGGGAAGCCTATTTCCCGGGGATGGACAGAGGTGTAGCTAGGTGCCATGGTGCCCGGAGTAAGGGTATGTTTCAGAGCCCCCTCTCCTGTACTGAATTGGATGCACGTTACATCAAAATAGAAAATATTTACAAAGCCTAAATTGGTGACAGGGCCGGTTCTAGACCTTATGGATCTCAGGGCGAAAGTGTCCTTTGGGTGCCCTCATGTCTAAAATAGGGACAGTGCGTGCCAAAGGCGCGCAACAAAAATATAGGGGCATAGCTTCATGCAGAAGGCGCGTGGCCAAAGAATAGTACCAATTCAAATTACACCACACACAATATTGTCCATTATTCACCTTACACCACAGTAGTTTCCATTATTCACCACACAGTAGTACCCCTTATACACTTTACGCAACACAGTAGAGCCCCTTATACACATTACGCTACACTGTAGAGTCCCTTATACATGTTACACAACACAGTAGTAGAGCCACTTATACACGTTATGCCACAGTAGAGCCGCTTAAACACATTATGTCACAATAGAGCCGCTTATACACGTTACACCACAGTAGAGTCGTTTATACATGTTTCACCACAGAAGAGCCATATATACGCATTATACCACAGTAGAGCCGTTTATACATGTTATGCCACAGTAAGGCCGCTTATACATTTTACTCTGCAGCTTCTAATGCAAAGAGAGGTGCTGCAGCAGCAGCCGGAACAGAGAGAAATGCTGCAGCAGCCAGAGCAGAAAGAGGTGCTGCAGAAGCAGGGGCAGAGAGTGGTGTAGCAGGACAGAAGTAACCCTGCTGTACAGCTGCAAAACAGACAGTGAGACATATAAAGAGGGCGGCAGAGCTCCGGCATGTGCTGGCTGTCAGTCTCTCTTGCAGTCGCCTCTGGTCTACCCTGTTCCATACCTAGTCTCTGTGTCAATGTGCGAACCCCTTCTGTTTCTCTTCCTCCTGCTCTGCGGTTGCCTGTACATCGGCCCGCAGTATAGTGGATGGAAGAAGGGGGGCAGGTGGCTGCGCGCCCTCTAACTTTTTCAGCCCCCGGAGCTCGTGCTCCACCGGAGCCACCCTCGCTACACCCCTGGGGATGGAGGAACCAGTGGGAGCAAAAGAGGAGATAGTGGCCCTCATTCCAAGTTGATCGCTCGCTAGCTGCTTTTAGAGGCAGTGCAAATGGTAGGCCACCGCCCTCTGGGAGTGTATCTTAGCTTAGCAGAAGTGCGACCAAAAGGATCGCAGAACGGCGTCTACATTTTATCAAGCAGTTTCTGAGTAGCTGCAGACCTATTCCTACCTTGCGCTCACTTCAGACTATTTAGTTCCTATTTTGACGTCACGAACACGCCCTGCGTTCAGCCAGCCACTCCCCCATTTCCCCAGGCATGCCTGCGTTTTTATCCGACACGCTTGCGTTTTTTCACTCACTCCCCGAAAACGGTCAGTTATCTCCCAGAAACACCCACTTTCTGTCAATCACTCTGCGGCCAGCAGTGCGACTGAAAAGCGTCGCTAGACCTTGTGTGAAACTGCATAGTATTGTGTGAAAGTACGTCGTTCGTGCGCACTGCGCACCATACACATGTGCAGAAATGCCACTTTTTTACCTAATCGCCGCACTGCAACCGAAAGCAGCTAGCGAACAACTCGGAATGACCACCAGTGACTCCATCAACCTAAAGAATTTATTAAATGTGGTGAGCAACAAAAGCTGCATAAACAACCTAACAGCAGAAATACACAAAATTAAAGTAAACGACAAGAAGATGATTGTAAATAAAATAATTTGACGCCTTAGCCAGCTCAAATATCTACTGTACATATGAAAATAATGGAGTACATACTATATCTGTTAGAATCTTAAAGAGGTCCCATTAAAGGGTGCAAGAGATGGAGGAACCAAAGAGTTTTAGTTAGACTTTTAGGGCCAGATGTACTAAGCCTTGAAGTGACCAATTGGACAGTGATAAAGTAAGAATCAACCAGCTCCTGTCATTTATCAAACCCGGCCTGTAAGTTGGGAGTTAGGAGCTGATTCGCAGGTACTTTATCACTGTGACATCTATCTCTTTTCAAGGTTTAGTTCATCCCCCCACCCCAAGTCTTTTTTAGATTATCTCTTAGCTGACTATACCAGGCTTAGTTTTGGTCCATTTTCCTTACACTGCTGGCTGGCCTCCTAAGGTACCTCACTTGCCATGCCATGGTTTCTGGTACCCCTGGGGGTAGGCTCGGCACTACCTGCTCAGCAAAGGGATGCAAGCAGGGCGGCACCAGCTGGAGAGCTGCTCTCCCTGCTCTGCATCCCTACTGCTGCGCCTTTCTCCTTCTGCTGCTGCTGCTGCGAATGCCACATTGATAGGCAACATTGCCAGCAGCTTGAAGCCTCCTTCTCCCTTTAATTTGACAGCGGCAGTGTTCGGCCAAAAAGTGGGTGGGGCAACATGGTTCTGCTGGGTGGAGCTACAGGACTGAGGGGGCAAAGCTACACTGGACTAGGCTGCTACAAATCCTGCCAGCCAGTCAGACAGATCGGTAAGAAAATGGAAAGAGTGAGTGAGAGAAAGGATGTGTGTGTGTGTGTGTGTGTGTGTGTGTGTGTGTGTGTGTGTGTGTGTGTGTGTGTGTGAGTGTGTGTGTGTCTATGTGTGTGTGTATGGGCACTACTACTGGGGGCATTATGTGTATAAGCAGTGCCACTAGTGGAGGCATTATTTATAGGCGGAACCACTACTGGGGCACTATGTATAAGCAGCACTACTGGGGGCATTATGTATAAGGTGCACTACTGGGGGAATTATATGTATAAGCAGCGCCACTACTGGGAGCATTATGTATAAGCAGCACCACTACAGGGGCATTATGTATAAGTTGTGCCACTACCAGGGGCAATATGTATAAGTGGTGCTATTACTGGAGGCATTATGTATAAGCGGTGCCACTACTAGGGGCTATATATATAAGCGCTGCCATTACTGGAGGCAATATGTAGAAATGGTGCCACTACTGGGAGCATTATGTATAAGCGGCACCACTACTGGAGGCATAATGTATAAGTGGTACCACTACTAGGGGCATTGTGTATAAGCGGCAACACTACTGAGAGCATAATGTACAAGTGGCACCACTACTGAGAGCATTATGTGTATATGCGGTGCCACGACTGGAGGCATTATGCATAAGTGGCACCACTACTCTGATCATTATATATAAGCAGTGCCACTACTGGGGGCATTATGTATAAGTGGCACTATTACTGGAGGCATTATGTGTATAAGCAGTGCTACTACTGTGGGCATTATGTATAAGGGGCATTACTGCTGTGGTAATTATGTATATAAGCGACACTACTACTGGAGGCATTATGTGTATAAGCGACACTACTACTGGAGGCATTATGTGTATAAGCGGCACTACTACTGGGAGCATTATGTATAAGCGGCACAACTACTGGGAGCATTATGTAAAAGCAGCACCACTATGTATAAGTGATGCTACTTTTGTGGACATTATGTGTCTAAGCATCACTACTACTGTGAGCATTATGTGTATAAGTGCCAATACTACTGTATGCATTATGTGTATAAGTGATGCTACTTCCGTGGACATTATGTGTATAAGTGACACTACTACTGGAGACATTTTGTTTATAAGCTGCACTAATGCATAGAATGTCCTCTACTGAACAATCCTTCACAACCCTGCCACCTTTTAATTATGCCTCTGGCTTTTGATCACAGGCAGAACAGTTTGAGCTAACTTAGATTAACTAAGAGTCTTTGGAAAAAGACATATTGAACCTTCTAAAAAGAACAGATGGAGAAGTTGCTCATAGCAACCAATCAGATTCTAGCAATCATTTTATAACATGTACTAGATCACAGGTTCTCAAACTCGGTCCTCAGGACCCCACACGGTGCATGTTTTGCAGGTCTCCTCACAAAATCACAAGTGAAATAATTAGCTCCACCTGTGGACCTTTTAAAATGTCTGTGAGTAATTAATACACCTGTGCACCTGCTGGGTTACCTGCAAAACATGCACTGTGTGGCGTCCTGAGGACCGAGTTTGAGAACCACTGTACTAGATAAATGTTAGTTAGAATCTTATTGGTTGCTATTGGCAACACCTGCACTTGTCATCTTTGTCATCTTTAGAAGATTTATTAGATCTATACCTCAATGTCTTCAGGCAGGACATGGTACTGCAGACCCTCATATTATTGGAACCTTCTTACACAGAACCCTGCTGTCCACATTTAAGAATAGACAATAAAAAAAGTCATACATGATACAATCAATTAGGCATGGTAACAGTGTGGATTGTTTGAATATATAAAACGATCACTCCTTCCCTACCAGTCTACAGTGGGAGAAAGGGTGCCTAGTGAGTCCACATCCTTGCTCTCATCACAATACCATTCTGAGGAAAGCTGTTTTAAAACTGAGACTACAATGAATGCATGATGAGATCACTTAGCAACCACCCTAATCACAAACAACTAGTCTGCAGAATGCCTTCCGTATATGTGGCATAATAATGAAACCTAACTTGTAATCCTCGATGTAATCCTGGATAATGGATAAACAGCATCCCATACAAACTTCTAAAATGAAAATAGAAATCAGCTCTCTAGAAGTTAGACAGAAGATTCTGATAGCTAGAACTAGTGATAGGAAATGGACGACATTCACCAAGAGGATAAAGAACTTGTTGCTTAACTTCCTAACTCTGCAATTACCGAGGTCATCAAAAACTTTAAGCCTAATAGGGTCCCTTGTCTAGATGGCTTGACAATCTTATTATAAGAAACTTAAACAGACCCCAATCCCACCATGGCCCTAATTGTTTGAGGTTTGTATATGCTCCCCTTGCTTGTGTTGGATACAATTGTACATGTATAGATTGTGATCTCGAGTGAGAGACCAGGAAGACTACTCCTTTTGGTGCACTCTTTGGTATATGAGATTATTAAACATTTATTTTTACGTAATTGCAATAAAATAATGTTAGAATAGAAAGTTGCACATACAAAACATATATTTAAAAAATAAGGGTATCATTTTTCAATTCAGTATATCTGGATAATCTTAATACTGACTGTCCACTTTTGTATATATTTTACACTGTTAAGGCCCATATAGACGGGCCGATGCGGGGAGAGATGTGTGCTCAGCACACATCTCTCCCGCCGCTCAGCACAGCGTGATCTGTGCTGAGCGTGCGGGGGGAGACGGGGGGGGGGGGGGCGCTCATTTCACCCAGCGGTGAAATGAGCGACCCGCTAGATTGGCCTGCACTGCAGACCAATCTAGCAGCAGCGATAGCGATGCGCGGGGTTGCGCATCGCTATCGCTGTAGGGGGTACACACGGAGCGATAATGCTCAAATTCTAAGCAATCTAGTCAGATTGCTTAGAATATCGCTCCGTGAGTACCCCCCTTTAATGTGGGCAGACAATTGTTGGATAAATGATTCTCCTGTTGATATCGGAGGAGATAGTTTATATCCAGTGCCCTACTATCACAGTAGGTCTACAACAAGTGGAGCGGTGAAATATCGTTAATCATTTAAGATGCAGATATCATGCCCATTTCTACAACTTGTCTCCAGTTTACTTAGTTACTTCAAATAGCCTGGATAGGGTTATAAGATATCATAAAAGTACTTATACCTTGTTACCTTAAATAAGGGTTTGAAATGAGCATCAAGCATGAGAAATTTATTCAGCAATAAAGGAGACTCAAAATTTGTTCAAAGACCATATATACACATTCCCTTTCCATAGTTCATACAGTAGTTTTAGAAACAGTGCACGTTAAATTCTATTTTTGTGCTGTTGCTGTAAAGTCTCTAGAGAGATGTAACCTTGCAGCCTTTGGAGAGATCTGCTGCAAAACAATATACATTTCTGCACTTTACTATTGCGTCAGATTCACAGTTCTTACATATTATTATTATTATTATTATTATTATTATTACTACCAGTTATTTATATAGTGCACACATATTCCGCAGTACTTTACAGAGAATATTTGGCCATTCGCATCAGTCCCTGCCCCAGTGGAGCTTACACTCTATATTCCCTACCACTTGTACACACACACAATCACATTAGGGTTAATTTTGTTGGGAGACAATTAACCTACCAGTATATTTTTGGATTGTGGGAGGAAACCGAAGTACCCGGAGGAAACCCATGCAAGTACCGGGAGAATATACAAACTCCACACAGTTAGGGCCATGGTGGGAATTGAACCCATGACCTCAGTGCTGTGAGGCAGTAATGCTAACCATTACACAATCCGGACTGAATTACCTTCATTTGTCTCAAACAGCACAACAAACAAGAGTTCCATTTCTCAGTCAATTTGTGCATATAGATACAGTTTGCTTAAATGTGTGGCTGTAGGGTAACTCATAGAAAAATGTGATCCCATGCCAGTATATGTTTACCACTTCTGCTATTGACTCGTGTGTGGTAGTTTGCAGTGAACGGCTCAATGAGAGCGTGGCTTTTGTTGGCAGGGATCAGAAGAGAGGAGTTGCGCACACTTCTGCTGTCATGTCCTCTGTCCCTCCTGTCACTGTTGTTCTGTGCACATTGCAGTAACATAGAGGGACCACAGTCTGAATGAGAGAGCGTGCTGAATACCTGCAGGTTGTGTTCTACATGCAGGGGTGGATTGGCCATAGGGCTCACCAGGAAGATTCCTGGTAGGCTGACGTGTCGGTGGGACCTATTTTGTGTGTTTTCATGTGACCCCCACCACCACATGACAGACAGCCCACCGCACTCATTACACTACATTGTCCCCATTCATTCTGTTATTTCATCTCTGCAATGCAGAAACTCTGCCATCCAGTGATGCTGCCATGCTACTGTATACCTGCAGGTTGGGTCCTACATGAAGTGTCCAGACACTGGGCAGGTGCGGCCGTTGCCTGAGCTCTGTGTGGGAGCTTCTACTCCTCGTGCTGACAGGGATCCCGGAAGTGAAGCATCTTAAGGCCCGTACACACTAGTCGATATATCGGCCGTTCTTTTGAACGGCCGATATATCGCGGGACCGTCGGCCAGTGTGTACGGCCGATACGTCTGTGAACTCCGTCGTTCACAGACGTATCACGCCGGCTGCGAAGCACAGCCGGCGGCCAATATATCTACCGATATATTAGCGCGTCGCTGTGTGTGTACGGGGCAGTCGGCCGACCGCCCGTACACATGCTGCGGCGGCCGGCGGTGATTGACAGCTGAACTGAGCGGGCGTGTGTACACGCCCGCCCAGTTCATGACGTCAGTCCCCGACGGATCGAGCAGTGTGTATGCTGAACACACTGCTCGATCCGTCCATAGATATATCTGCAGATCAATTGATCTGCAGATATATCTATTAGTGTGTACCCACCTTTAGTGATGCAACGACAGGATGACATACGTTTTACCAGTAGGCTTGTTCAAATCCAAGCTGGGTTTTCTTGCTGTTGGTTGCCATATATGGTACTTGGGTCATGGCCAAAGTCTGATTTAAGAAGTGCACATTGCTGTCCCTGCGCTATTTGCATTGGGTCTTATATTCCATTATAAGGAATATCCCTTCTATTGATTTGGAGTTAGTTTGCAAGCATGATTTGAGTTTTAACATTCTGCTTTGTATGTGGATAAATTCATACATATTTTAGTATATATACCAGTGCATGCCTGTGATGGATACATAAGTACATTCATGTGTTTATGCATGTCTCTAATATACATTTATAATTAAATGCATTTGTAAATAGAGATATTCATTCACTGATTCCTATGTGCATCAGTCCATACTGATACACATTTAGTTATATTCTGATTCATGGACAGCAACTGATCTAGGTTGTCATTGTTGCTGTACTAGAGGAAAGGTAGAGGATAAGTTGGGTCTCAAGTAGATTCAATGGAGATATAGTAGCTCAGATTTTGGGTTATGTTAGAAAAAAAGATATATGTTGCTGGGGTCTATTACATGCATGCCTGATGTGAAGTTTATAGTTTTATTCCCACTTTATAGTTTTATTCCCACTTTCTTTTATAGAGAGTGTTTCTGATTCATTTATATAGTGGTATGCATCAATTGATTTTTATAAGAATGAAAGGAAGTTCTGTGTTTTGTCATTTGTATTGGAAGGTTCAAAACAATGGGAAACGATGGCCAACGACGGGATGGTGCGAAAAATCTGAACGCACGTTCGCAAGGTGATTGACAGGAAAAGGCTGTTTGTGGGTGGCAACTGACCGTTTACAGGAAGTGTCCTGAAAAATGCAGGCATGTCCAAGCATTTTGAGGTATGCGTATTTACGGTAAAGAGTATGTAGTCGTAGCGTGCGACCCAATCGTTACATATTTTCACAATTAATGTAGTTTGTAGATCATGGTCCCTTTGATAGTTTCTGAAAGTTTAGTTAATATAGAATGTCCCTGAGCTGAGGAATCCCTCTTTGCTGGGTCAGTTCCATTGGACATTAGTGTGCACCCCACATTCTCACACCCACCCGCACTGCTCTCATGAGACCAGGACATTTATCTTTTTCACAAAATAATGTTAGTACAGCTTTTTTTTTTTTTTTTTTTCCTGCAAATGTGTCTTTCTCTTCTCTTTCTTCTTACACAATACTTCCACCCCACTGTGTGCTATTCCCGTAAATGTGTACCTCCATTGGTTGCACACCCTGCCAGCAGTAACCTATGCAGTGCGCCCCACATGGCTGCCTCGGTGGTTCCCCTGTGGGCGGGGTGTGCTTCATTTGGATCTTTCCATGCAGGGTATAGCATACGCCTACACACGTGTCAGTTCTCCCATACATGCATTTGGCCCCTGTATGGCTCATCTCCCTCTGTGTAACCTTGTAGTGCGCCCAACATGGCTGCCTTATCTGGTGCGCTTGTGGATGGGATGAAAAATGTGTGGACCTGATGTTTCTATTGGAACCCTACTCTGAACTTAAGGACTCTGCAATCTCCCCATTTTGTGTTCTCTTCTAGGGGTGGACTATTCCACCGTGGGTAATCCTACGCAGTGCGCCTAAGATGGCTGCCGCACCTGGTGCCTTGTGATGGTGGAATACACAACCCCTGGAGGTTATTACTCAAAATGCCTACACCAATCATGCATTATTCCTTCTGTGTCTTTGTCTGTGTGGTTTATCTTTTGATGTAATGCTTAAATCTTCTGTATTATGTGCATTGTGTGAGTTCTAGTTGGCGCCGCGGATGGCTGCCTCGGTGCTGCTCTGCCAAGCAGCCTTAGTTTTTAGTCTTAAATGTATAATATGTCTACTGTACAGTTGCATATGTGCAGTATGAACTCATATGTGTAATGTTTGTAATGTATGCTACTTTTTTTTTTTTTTTTGTCCTCCATGTTGCTGCTTGGCAATGCATTGTACCACAAAGAATTCCTAGTGTACGTGAGTACACCTGGCCAATAAAGCTGATTCTGATTCTGATTCTGATAAGCCTCTTTGAATCGCACTGGAGGAGTAAGTCCCAGGCTTCACAGAGACTGCACAAAGTGAATTTTTGCAGCTCTGCGTACACATGGAATCGCACACTTGCATAGCAAATTTACACTCCCCCTTGAGGTGGCAACTAACAAACTTTGCAGCCCAGCAATCAGGTCTGAATCAGCCCCTGTGTGTTTGGTGATGATGTGTTGTGAATTTCAGTTGCAGTGTTAGTGAGCAGTTATTGTGAGCATAGTTGGTTGTAGTTGTCCCAGTTTGCCTTTGAATATTTTATTTCTTAAATGTTTTTACTTCTTGGTAATTTTTAGTTTTTTCAATTATTTTCAATTATTTTTGAGTATCCTGTATATATGTAGTGCCTGATTATGCACATCCTGGACATATATATAATAAAGGTTAAGAGAAAAAAAAGGGGGTCATGTTGGTAAGTAGATCCCAAGTTGATGTGCTTTAATTTTTTTTCCATTCCTGGCAAAAATCCCCAATAAATCTTATTTCCCTTGGTTCTTGCTTGGCTTGTTTTTCTTCCCTCAAAATTAGGGATTCTCTGGTCATATGGAGCAAATGCATTTAATTATAAATGTATACTAGAGACATGCATAAATACACGAATGTACTTACGTATCCAACACAGGCATGCACTGGTGTATATATATACTAAAATACAAATGTAGTTATCCACATAAGAAGCAGAATGTTAAAATTAAAATGAAGCTTCCAAACTAAGTCCTAATGAATAGAAGGTATCTTGCTTAAAACTGAATCTAAGACCAAATGAAAATAGTGCAGGGACAGCACTGTGCACCCTTACACTGTCAATCAGACATTGATCACGCTTTGAGTACCATATACAGCAACCAAGCAGCAGGAAAACCCACCTTGGATGTGCATAAGCTTCCTGGTGTAATATATGTCATCCTGCAGTTGCGTCACTAAGATGTGTCACTTCCGGTATCCCCGTCAGCGGAGCAGGACACGGCAACACGAGGAGTAGCAGCTCCCACACAGAGCTCCAGCAACGGCCACACCTGATTACATCTCTCTAAAGACTTTACAGCAACAGCACAAAAATAGAATTTAACGTGCACTGTTTCTAAAACCACTGTATGAACTATGGAAAGGGAATGTGTATATATGGTCTGTGAAGAAATTTAACAAGGAATTACATTTTGAGTCTCCTTTATTGCTGAATCAATCTCTCATGCTTGGTGCTCATTTCAAACCCTTATTTAAGGTAACAAGGTATAGGTACTATTCTGATATCTTAGAACTCTATCCAGGCTATTTGAAGTAACAAAGTAAACTGGAGACAAGTTGTAGAAATGGGCATGATATCTGTATCTTCAATGATTAACAATATTTCACCGTTTCACTTGTTGTAGACCTACTGTGATAGTAGGGCACTGGATATAAACTATCTCCTCCGATATCAACAGGAGAATCATTTATCCAACAATTGTCTGCCCACATTAACAGTGTAAAATATATACAAAAGTGGGCAGTCAGTATTAAGATTATCTAGATATACTGAATTGAAAAATGATACCCTTATTTTTTAAATATATGTTTTGTATGTGCAACTTTGTATTCTGACATTATTTTATTGCAATTAAATAAATGTTAATTTTAAATAATCTCATACACCAAAGAGTGCGCCAAAAAGGAGTAGTCTTCCTGGTCTCTCTCTCAAGATCACATATACAGGGAATATAGATTGTAAATTCCATTGTGGTAGGGACTGATGTGAATAGCCAAATATTCTCTGTAAAGCGCTGCAGATTATGTATGCACTATATAAATAACTGGTGGTAATAATAATATAAATGGCACATCTATTTACAATATTTAAATGTTAATGTTTTTTAAAGGACACTCCGATCTTTTAAAGGATATTAGTTGTTCAATTAACTCTTATCCACAAGGAGGACAGGGATCTGAATTACTGTTTGAGTTATTTCCAACTTCACTTACAATTGGACGTAAAAATAGTCACTAAAATAGTCAACAGGCTAAACTCATATATACCTTGACTAAAAATTGCAGACCATGAGAAACAAGCATATAATAATTGCTGAAAAATATTTTTTTTACTTCACATTGAAAATGTCACACTATCCCATTCCTGCTAAACTAATTAGTGAACTTCTTGATTGACATTTGATTATATTTCCTGGTCTTTTAGGTCTTACATGATTAAAGCTTTTGCACTAGTTGTCCTTTCTTTAAGGTAATATTGCACAGTAGATGCAGTCAGAGGAAACCCTTAAACTTTTTTGATCCTCTCATCTGTGCACTACATCCCAAACAAAACTGGAACTAAACAAGCACACCTGCTGCCCCATTATTTACACAAGTGAAACACTTGCCACAAAAACCATTTGAATCCATAATCTTGCCCCATTAGGCATTCCAATAAATGGCACCCATTATGAAATCTAATTTCTTCCAGATGACATACCAGACCTATGATCTCTCTCCTAAATCTATATGGTGAACTGCAAAATTTGTTCAAACAGTGAAAAAGTGTTAAATCTAAAAGCTTTAAATGTCAGTTTCCCAAAGGTTTCAGTAAAAATATTTCCTTAAACTTTGACTTTAAATAGACCAAGGAGGCTTAAATGATCGTTTCATGTATTTGACTGATTACTAATTTAAAATAAACTTCCCGTTTCTGTGAACTTAAAAAAAAACAGAGCAATAGAATATGTCTAAACTAATCTACCTAAGATTTTGTATCTGTTCTGCATGCTCTCTGCACCATTGCATTAAACAGATATCCCTCAACTTTAATCACAGATCATGACGCTCATAAAAGGCAGAGAGTTAAAAATCCATACTAATGTGTCCCATCCCTCACATGATCTTTACACATTCCTAGGTTAAGCCATACAATATCTTTTCACTTTCAGGAAGGTGTAAACCGTTAGATAGATCTGGAGATCAGAATTATATGGCATAGGCTTAGAAAATATTTTCTAAGGGAATACTCTCCTCTTCCAGTTCTTCAAGCACAAATCCTATTTTACCCCTAAAAATATTAGTTTTTTTTTTTTTTTTTCCTAGCACTAGAATCATGGAAGCCTCACCTAAATTATATGTGAGCTTAAATATTGTTTGTTGTTCAAATAGATATAGAATCACAGCTTTATTACTGTACAGCAAAACAGTGGCAAAACGAACTGCCCGGCAGGGGTACAGCTGCCATAGGACCTGAAAGGAGATGGGCTTGGTAATATCAGGTCAGTTTCCTGATGTCCATGTTCAGCTCTCAGAAGAGAAGGGGTCTCAAAAGATTAATACTTGCTCTGCACCTGGAGGCTGGAGCAGCATCGTTTGGTCCTCTCACAGATTTTGCTAGGAGACAAAGTGATGTTGCATCCATCCCTGCATCAAACCAGAGCCTGATTAATGGGGGTAAAAGGCACAGGGGGTGAGTGCCCTAGACCCTCCTTCCTCAGGTCCCCCACTGTACTGTGCAGTCCCATACTTGGGCCGGACTGGGTGACAAGTGGGGATGGAAAGCCCACTGCACCCTTTTTCCGAATCTGTTCCATACCTGGTACTGCACAGTGGTGCCCTGCTCTGTCCTGCTGTGTCTATCCTTTTCCCGTCTCTGTTCTGTGTCATAGCTCAGTCATGTCTTCACAAGCAGCTAGGCCAACTTATAGTACTGTAACCAGCAGGACTAGATCACCTATAAGAGACAAAAAAGGTCTGGATGACAAGTGGGGATGAGCAAGATGCTCTCAGGGGGCCACCCCTGGATGAAACACACTGCTTCACTGTGCAGTCCAGTAGTTAGGGAAGGCCGGAATGAGTGGGGCATGCAAGATGATGAATGGGGCAGGTTGGATGACCGGTGGGGCCACTCCTCTCCTGTCTTAAGGCCCTGGGCACCCCAAAAGGCTAAATATGACCCTGCATTAAGCACTTGATAAATATCACTAGGTCTCCCATTAAGCCCATGACCCCAGGGTGATATGTACACCTATATATGTATATGTATACATACACACACAAGCACATGGCCGAGGCATGACGAAAATGATCTTTCATTGAAACATTGACCAGGAAACCTGCATCTTATTGTCTTTATTTCTTTGAGTGCCACTGCCATGTGCTTGTATGTCTATAGCTCTGTCTTACAGTGTGAACAGTGGGCACCGGGGCTCCACATATTTGTCAATCTTATTTATTGAGTACTGGATTTTTTCCTTTTTTATATCATATGATAGATATATATATATATATATATATAGAGAGAGAGAGAGAGAGCAGGATACAATACATTGACACTCTTAGGACTTTGATATAAGTCGGAAAATACTGGCGTCTACCACCAAACACTATGTCAACATTTATATGTCAACATTTATATATATGGATTTGAATTAGCTGCTCCGGTGCCCTCTGGATCAGATGGATACAATAAACGACTAACAAGCAGCGGCACTTGAAGGCTTAAAGCAAAAAAACGTGTATTTACACACATCAAATAACAGTACAACATTTCGGGGCTGCAGCACCCCTTTGTCTAGGTAGGGGCGCTACAGCCCGAAACGTTGGACTGTTATGTGTTGTGGGTAAATACACGTTTTTTTGCTTTAAGCCTTCGAGTGCCGATGCTTGTTAGTCATTTATTATATCTCCCGGAGTGCCATCCGCCACACCACACCTATCATTGTCTTTGGAAGGGCACCCGGGGACGCTGTTTATATTTGATCAGAGTGCCAGACGCCTGCTTTCTTTATATATATATATATATATATATATATTTATATATATATATTTGTGCCTAATTTTTTGGTGCCCCCTAACTGAATATATAGGGTAGTGGAGCTCTTTACTGTGTTTATACTGGAATTATTAATAAGCACCGTTTTTTTGTATTTACATACACAAGCAAAATGAAAATGAACATATATTGTATGGGTCAGATTCCTATCCTAGCTGCACAGACTGGCAGATGCTCCTGTGAGCTATCGCTGTCACTACATTACATGGCTTGCACTCTAATCCCCTCCACGCGTGTTTGCGGTACCACACAACTTGGGTGAGACGGGACTTGCCCAATTTACTTTTTATGGCACTGTGCAGCAGGCAGCCACCTCCTCTCAGTCAGCAGCAGGCACATGGCACAAAAAGTACACAGCAGACAGCGGGCACTCACCTTAGACCAAGAGCAGGCAGTAGGACAGCAGAAGCACTGCCCCCAGCAGGGCGCTCCCATGCTCTTCCTGACTGTGTGACCCTTCCCTCCCCCGTCCCTTGTTCCCGCGGGCATCTCCAGTGCGCATGCACAAATCACTCGGAAATGGCCTCGGCGGACATTTTCCAAGTGATTTGTGCTCGCACTGCAGAGCCACCGCACACATTGCACCTATTATAGAAACGTCTATGGTTACACGCTTGTTAATTTTGCACAGTGACCACAAGTTATTTACTGTGTCTATGTCTATGTAATCTATATGTCTAATTGTATGGACTTCAACCACCCCTCGTATACCTTCTGATCACCCTCACCCCCAATATAAAGTCAGATCTTATGCTAGAAACAAAAAATTTCATTGAGTTGGCTCCGCAAAAGGAGCAGCTTTTCGGAAGTGATACTTTTATGACATGTTCATGAGGAATTGCAGATTTTCTAAGTAATATAAGGTGGATAACTGTAGACTAAAGTATCATATTTAATATTTTTTTCATAATGAATAGATCCCAAAGACCCTACTGATAGATGCTGTTTTTTTAAGGAGAAAACAAATCTCATAGAATTACAGCATGTGCATTGTGTATGCATGAAAAAAATGTCATTCACACTTGAAAGCACAGTCCAAATGCACCAGTAACAATTCAAAGAAATGACAGAGAAAAGGCTTATGCATTATTAAATACAGACTAAAATGTAAAGTGTCACCTCAATTCTTCATTCCTTTTTAACATTCTGCAAATAACATATCACTTTAACAGCTCAAAGCTACTGCTGCTTATTAGGGAAGCGGTTACAATACCGCTAGTTGGATCCCGGATGTCACAATGCCGATGCCGGAATCCAGACTAGCGGTGAAATTCCGCCGCCGAAATCCCGGCTCCACAGGCTTTTTTCCCTCTATGGGTGTCCACTGTCCATGACATCTATAGAGGAAGAATACAACCTGTGGCAAGTGCAGCAAACCACCGTGCATGCAGTTTTCTAGCGCTCGGCCCGCTGCCGGCACATCGGTGGCCGGGATCCCGCTGTCGGTACCCTGATGGTCGGGATCCCGGCCGCCGGTTTAACATACCAATCCTGTTTAAAACATATATACATATATATATAGATATATATATATATATATATATATATGTACAGTATAAATATAAATGTTAATATTCAAGCAATGTGTGCTGTGACTCATTGAAATCCGTGGAGTGCCGTCCACCTTTATCTTCTTGCTGTATTACTGGGATTTCTATGTCCAAGGGAAGGCACCCAGGTACCCTGCTTGCTTTACCTGGAGTGCCGGTCATTCTTGGAAATTATATATATACTAGATGACTCATCGCGCCCTCTGGGCGCTCTTCACACCATTGCATGGGGCTACACCCCTTTAACCCTTGCAAGCCCTTGGGGTGTGCAATATTTTTATTATATGGAGTATTACCTCCAATCCTAATTTTGTGAGTGGTTAAATATTGCACGGACAAAGGGCAAGCGATGGTTAAGGGGCTGTAACCCCTTGCGACGACCTGAACATCGCACACAGGGCACGATGAATCACCTAGTGCTGTGGTTGGGGGAGTGGCAGGTGCGGTGGAGATGTGGATGGGGAGGGTGTCCAGGGGTGGGGGAGGGAGCCCTGAGCCACCGTGGGTGGGGGAGGGGCAGGTGGGGGGTTCTGCAGGTGGTGGAGGGGTGGTTGCACAGGGGGCACGGATGGGGGAGGGGTCCAGAGGTGCTGCGGGTGGGGGAGGGGCGGGTGCACAGGGGGCAGATGGGGGAGGGGGTCCAGAGGTTCTGCGGGCGGAAGGGATGGGGGCAATGGGGGAGGGGCTATGTAGATGCTGCTGTTGCGGAAGGGGCTGGTGCGGGGGGCCGCGGATAAAGGAGGGGGTCTGGAGGTGCTGTCCAAGGGGGAGGTTCAGGTGGTTTAGGTTCAGGGGTGGAGGTTGTATGTGCTGTGTTTTGTGGGTGTTGTTGTTGGATTGTGGAGAGTGGTGAAGTTAGTGGAGTGGTGGTTGCGATGGGTACCTGGAATGGGGATGGGGTCCCCAAGATGCTGTGGGTGGTGGATGACCGGGCGGTGGCAAATCCATGAATGGGGGGGAAACTGTCTGTATATGCTGCGGCCTAGGGGTGAGGGGTGGGGGAGGGGACTGGAGGTGTTGTGCTTGGGGGAGTTGTGGGTGCGGGGGCAAGGGGGATAGGGGAGGGTGTGAGAAGGTGCCAGGGGTGGGGGTGGTCCACATTCGGTGGGTGGATTGGGGAGGGTATTGGGGTGTGTGTAAGGGAGAGGGGGGGAGTGGGGTAGGCGGATGGGGAAGGTTGTCTGGATGTACAGGGGGTGGTTGAGGGGTGGGGTATTTGTGGAAGGAGGGTGCCAGGTATTGGGCTACCTTGGTTGGGGAATGGTCTTGTGAGGTGCGGCGGGTGTTGCATAGGTGGATGGGTTGTTGTGGCGGGTGGGGTTCGTTGTCCGGTGGAGTTATGGGTGTGCGAGGTTTGTGTTAGTTGGTGTGATGTGAGGGTTAGGGGGTCATGAGGGTTTGGGGTTGGGTAGGGGGTTTGCACGGATTGGTTTTGTATGTGCAGGGTGTGGAGGAGGGTGCGTGCATGTTGGGGTTGGAGGAGGGGTTGGTGGAGTGTTCCTGCATGTGAAGGAGAAGAGGGTGTGGTGGTGGGGTGGTTAGTGGAGGCTCAGGTGTGCTGGTGTTACAGATGTGGGACGTGCGGTTCACGTGTTTGTGACTGTGCAGGTACTGGTGTGCGGCTGCTGCTGTGAGCTAATGAGTCGGCTGCAGCGGGAGGGAGATCCGGACGGAGCTCCCTCCCTCTGCAGCAATGTGCCGTGAGCATTGTCCCATCCTGTCCCCGTTCCGCTGCACAGGGTCCGCCCTTGTGAAGGGCGGCATGCCTCCACACTGTGTGCCCGCGTCAGGTGATGTTATAGTGGGTCAGTCGCTCGTGTCCCCAGCCCTGCGTTTGTTTTCCCAGGAGAGGAGTATGGTGTGACCTAAGGTTGCAGTCGGAGGTAGCTCTGTCAGAGCATCAATGGGGACAGGTGAGTGTGGGGTCCATGCACCGTCCCGCTGTACATGTTCTGCTCCAGCAGCTGGCCAGAACGACTCCCCGTCTGTAATCTGCAGGTGGTGATATAGGGGTGCATGAGGGAGGGTTCGCCGACGTGGGGTGTGTGTGTAAGTCACCCAGTATGGTGTGTACCCGTGAGAGGTGTGGCGGGCGGCCATCTGCTTCTTCCCGGAACCCTCCGTATCGCGTATATTCCCCTCCCTGCTGATGCTGTCTGGAGCTGTGTCTGCTGCTATCGCTGGCCATGGTCACCTCCCTACTGTAGGTAGTATCACAGGGCATCTTGTACCTGACTCTGCTGCTGGCACAGGGCATGGTGTGTCTCCCTGCAGATGCAGTTGACTCCGCCCAGCTTTGTGAGTCCGCCCAGCATAAAGGCCCGTACACACTGGTCGATATATCGGCCGTTCTCTTGAACGGCCGATATATCGCGGGACCGTCGGCCAGTGTGTACGGCCGATACGTCTGTGAACTCCGTCGTTCACAGACGTATCGCGTCGGCCGCGCAGCACAGCCGACGGCCAATATATCTACCGATATATTGGCGCGTCGCTGTGTGTGTGACCGCCCGTACACATGCTGCGGCGGCCGGCGGTGATTGACAGCTGAACTGGGCGGGCGTGTGTACACGCCCGCCCAGTTCATGACGTCAGTCCCCGATGGATCGAGCAGTGTGTATACTGAACACACTGCTCGATCCGTCCATAGATATATCTGCAGATCAATTGATCTGCAGATATATCTATTAGTGTGTACCCACCTTTAGACACATAGGCACAGAGTCACAGATCTGTGCTAATATATAGGAGAAATGGATTAATAGCGTGTTGTGATAATGCTCCCTTTGCATTACAGTTTATTGAACACATTACTTTCTGATTTTACATTTACGGTAAGTATATTCATTATAGAGCCTACATTGAGCCCTTTTAACACAATTTTTTTGTGTTTGCGCTTTTTACTAGTGTTTTCAATAGTATCAGCAAATGCAACAGTGTGTTTGTGGCCTAAGATATATAATCTATATAGTAATAGCGTAAGGATGATTTTTATGAGTGACTTACTTATATGAAGCCGTTGCCTGAGCAGGGCACATCATATACCAAATGAAAGCTCTTGGTCCATAGATGTGCAGGATTATATTGGCGTTGTAATTGGTTGCTTTGTTTCGAAGTTATGCAGTAAAATGTCCTCAGCCAATCGCACTGAATCACCATTGCGCTTTCTGAAAATGTGACAGTTGGTCAACTCTGCCTGTGCACCTGCCGGTGACCTGGACCATGTGACCTGCCAGGTGGTCTGGAAAGTGTCACAGTTATGTTCAGCCGCCCACTAAGCAGTGATACCGCGGGGTATCGACTCCAATGGAGATGAAAAGGGGTAATGACAATAAGCAATTTGCTCCCAAATGCTGGAAAACAGAGAAAAGGGGTCATTGGGTTTGATCGGATTTAACCCAGGCGTCACCAGCAGCACTGTAACATTACATGCAGCACCCAGCTCCTGTTCCACTGTAGGAGCCAGGAAGTGCAGGCACACAGTCTCCGAAGGCAGCCCGCATCTCTGGGACCCCCACTGCGACAAAAAATGGGGTCGGGACTCAAAGCCACGCCCCATATGCTAAGTCACACCCCCTCCACTAAGCCACATCCCCATTTGCAATGCGCCTCGGGAATGCCGCACCAGGTGTCACTGGGTTTAAGGGGGACATTTACTAAGCAGTGATAAGAGCGGAGAAGTGAGCCAGTGGAGAAGTTGCCCATGGCAACCAATCAGCACTTAAGTAACATCTATAATTTGCATACTATAAAATGATACAGAGCTGCTGATTGGTTGATGAGGCAATTTCTCCACTGGCTCACTTCTCCGCTCTTATCACTGCTTAGTAAATGTCCCCCTAAATGATGCCCCTGATGTTAGACAATAATCTTAAAGCATATGGTCAGCTTTAGGAGCAAATAAAAGAGAAGCAATTTGCACCTTGGCGAAATCATGCTGCACTTCAGGTGGCGCAGATTTAAAATGTGCAAAAATATTTATAGTTGGGATGGGAGGTGTCCAGCTTAATCTTACATATCAGTGTAAAATTGAAGCTATCCAGTATTTGTTTGCTATATGTAAAAGCAGCCAGTATTTTCCCTGCATACAAAAAAAGTAGATATAGAGTACCAGCCCCCCTTGCATTGCAAAATGGTTTGTTCCAAAAGCAGATTGCTCCTTTTTTGCTTTTTGTTAATATGCCCCAAACCCCGAACCAGGACCAACCTGGACATAATCCACTTTAGTCTAAATGGTGCAACTTAAGTTTATAAATGCAAAAAGTTTATCAAAAGACAATGGGGGTTTAGCAAACCAAAAAGTTAGCAATTGGTCAAAAGCATGCTGCACTGAAAGTGGGGCAGGTGTAACATGTGCAGAGAGATTTATATTGTGTATTATATTGTGTATTATATTGTTTCTGTGCAGGGTAAATACTGGCTGCTTAATATCTACACTGCAATTTAGATTTCTGTTTGAACACCCCCCCCACCAAACTCTAACTCTCTCTGCACATGTTACATCATCCCCTCCTGCAGCATGTTACGTGCGCCGCTCTCCCCCTCCCCCACCACCACCACCACCCGTGCTTTGTTGGCGCACATATATTACATTTTTTATATTTTGAATGGAGCCTAGCGAAGCCTCCCCACTTTGGCCACGTCCTCTCTCATTACAGGGGCAAAGCTGCCGGCGCCCCTGGTTAGAGCTGCGATCTGTTAGAAGGATTACAGTATACTGAAGCGCTTTTTAAAAAAAAAAAAAAAAAACATGTGCTACAGTACACTGTTTGCCAAAGATCAAAGCTGCTGATATGTTTATTAGCTACAATTTAATATTTCTATCTCTGAGTCATATCCCTGTGACTCAGAGGTCTGTTTTCTAAGCTTTGGAAAGAAATAAAGTGGACAGAGATAAAGTACCAGCCAATCAGCACTTGTCATTATCTATGCGCCCCTGTCATTATCGGCGCTGCTATCGTTTAGATAGCACGCCGATATGCAGGGCAATGTATGAACGGGTAGTAACACTGACCATTCTGACACCTGTAGTTATCGATTTTGACATCTGCCGGTGTTGTTGCCCATATACCACAGCAAGGGAAAGCACTGTCCCTGGCTGTGGCAGCTGCCAGCTCTGCAAGTGAGATCTCGTGAGATTAGTGAGATCTCGCACATGCGTACTGGAGCCGGCCAGGGGAGAGACAGCACATCAGCACTAGGCTGATGCGCTGTGTGCTCTAGCAGCGATCACCAGAGGGGGGAGTTTTCACTCCCTCACTTCAGCATCTGAGATGTTAATAAATCTCGGTGCTGCTGCTTCCTGCTTTGCTTCGGTAAAGAGGCGAAGCAAGAAGTGTTATACCCGAACGATAAGCGCGGGTATAATACCTTTAGTTACTTATCGACACTTTCTGGCCAATTACTGTAATGAATAAGAATTATGGGGGTCATTCCGAGTTGATCACTAGCTGCCGTTGTTCGCAGTGCAGTGATCAGGCTAATAATTGTCATTTATGCGCATGTGTATGCACCCCAATGCGCACGCACGGCATACGGGTACAAAGGCATTTGTTGTATTGCACAGGTTCTAGCAAAGTTTTCAAGCGCACTGACGGTCGCAAGAAGATTGACAGGAAGGGGGCATTTCTGGGTGTTAATTGACCATTTTCAGGGAGTGTTTGCAAAAACGCAGGCGTGTCTGAAAAAACGCAGGCATGGCTGGGCGTTCGCTGGGCGGGTGTCTGACGTCAAATCCGGACACGAATAGGCTGAAGTGATTGCAAGCGCTGAGTAGGTTCAGAGCTACTCAGAAACTGCACAAACTGTTTTTGCAGAGCTCGGCTGCACATGCGTTCGCACTTCTGCTAAGCTAAAATACACTCTCCAGTGGGCGGCAGCATAGCGTTTGCACAGCTGCTAAAACTAAATAGCGAGCGATCAACTCGGAACGACCCCCTATGTACTGTGCTTTTGCCCATCGTTTGTACTCGCATAAAGCCACAGCTCCTGTTGTATTCCTGATGCATCTGCTCCTGTATTTGCAGGGGGACAGAGGTGCATTTCCTACCTACTGTATTGCAGAGTAGACTTCATTTGCAGCCAACTCTGCATAGCTCTTAAAATGTGTTTGTTTGTTTGTTTGTTTTCTGGGCTAGAAGCATTTTCTGTTTGTACTTAGATGCAAATTGTGTTCAACCCTGAATAATACACTAGATGATGTGTGTAATCAGCGACATTGGCAGTGACGAGACCTGCCGGGGCAGCCGGCATCGGCAAGTGCATACATACTCAGAGACGGTCCTTGGCATAGGCAAACTAGGTTGATTAAAATGATTAAAACTAAATAGCGAGCGATCAACTCGGAACGACCCCCTATGTACTGTGCTTTTGCCCATCGTTTGTACTCGCATAAAGCCACAGCTCCTGTTGTATTCCTGATGCATCTGCTCCTGTATTTGCAGGGGGACAGAGGTGCATTTCCTACCTACTGTATTGCAGAGTAGACTTCATTTGCAGCCAACTCTGCATAGCTCTTAAAATGTGTTTGTTTGTTTGTTTGTTTGTTTGTTTGTTTGTTTTCTGGGCTAGAAGCATTTTCTGTTTGTACTTAGATGCAAATTGTGTTCAACCCTGAATAATACACTAGATGATGTGTGTAATCAGCGACATTGGCAGTGACGAGACCTGCCGGGGCAGCCGGCATCGGCAAGTGCATACATACTCAGAGACGGTCCTTGGCATAGGCAAACTAGGTTGATTAAAATGATATGCGGCATACCTATATTCTGTGTGTGACTATGGGGGTAATTCAGAGTTGATCGCAGCAGCAAATTTGTTAGCAGTTGGGCAAAACCATGTGCACTGCAGGTGGAGCAGATATAACATTTGCAGAGAGAGTTAGATTTGGGTGGGTTATTTTCTTTCTGTGCAGGGTAAATACTGGCTGCTTTATTTTTACACTGCAATTTATATTTCAGTTTGAACACAATACACCCAAATCTAACTCTCTCTTCACATATTATAGCTTCCCCCGCACCCCTCCAGTGCACATGGTTTTGCCCAACTGCTAGCAAATTTGCTGCAGCAATCAACTATGAATTAGGGCCCTATGACTGTATCTGCATACGAAATGCTACGTTGCAGTGTATTCCTGGAAATCACTGTAATGTAGCATTTCGTATGCAGATACAGCCACAGTTGCACACAGAATATAGGCATGCTGCATACCATTTTAATCAGCAGAAGCTGCTTGAGCATTCTAGCCATATAGCAATGCAAATAAGATGCATTTTGGGTAAAAAATGTGCACGACTTTTCGGCAAAAAGACATCTCCTGCTGCATATAGTATTGAGGCAAGATGAATGAGAACACATCTGTATCCAAGCAGAGGCAGAGGTCACAGTATTAGAGGCCGTGTGAGCATGGGTTGGTTGTGCAGTAGTGTTCGGCATATGTGTAAGGGGCATTATGTGTGTCATGTGTATAAATGCATTAATAATGTGCGGCATATGTGTAAGGGACATTATGTGTGTCATTATGGTATCTCGGTGGCTGCATTGAGAGAGTCCGCTGTCGAGCATGATAGGAACATCATTAAGCACAGGGAGTTACAGGGGGAAAGACTGATGACAGTAAGTATAGACGAACTTACAAAAAAAGCCATATCAGCCGAAACCCCAGACCCCTGATGGTAAGTCACGTGTAGTAACATGCTATATTTGTCACAAGGTAGGACATTTTGCAAGGGACTGTAGGAATAAAGGTACACATAATGTATACCGACCCCCTAGACCAGGATATGAACCACACTACAATGCACATAATTGGGATCAGGGACCACCTAGGAGAAATTAAGAGCCACATACAGGGGAAACAAGGAGGTACCCACCAAGGAGAGACTGGCAGGCCTCCGAAAATTCTCAGCTACCCCCTCACATATTGTAGCTGCCAATGCGCTGCGGGAGGGTCTCACCACACAATAGGGGTTGGGCCACACCTGTAGTCTGCAGCCAGTGAAGTTGATTGCTAGCCTTGGTAGTGAACCTGAGGTCACGGTTGATATAGCTGGTGTACCATTACCTTTTCTTGTAGATACAAGGGCGGCCAGGTCAGTGTTAAATTCGACAGTAGGCATGAAAACAACGGCTAAAACAATTTCGGCAATGGGAGTAACAGGAACTGTGCAACAATACCCTTTGAGTAGACCTGCAGAGATTACGATAGGGCCCTTGCAAACCAAACATACTTTCCTGTTGGCTGCATCGGCTCCGACTAATCTACTAGGGAGAGATTTATTGTGTAAAATGCGGTGTGTCATATACTGTACTCCTGAGGGTGTCTTCTTGGATAAACCTGGGAACCACGCTCAAGAAGTACAAGATATATTAGACACCCCTCAAAGGCTAATGTCGCATTCTACTGTTATAGACAAGTGCCCATCAAAGGTAGAGGAAATTATCTCACAAATACCGGGTTCCCTTTGGACCAAAGATGGACAAGACACTGGATTGATGGCGAATGTAGCTACAGTAGTAGTGCAAGTAAAAGATGGTAGAATAGCTCCAAAAATCCCTCAGTATCCTCTGAAGCCAGAGGTAGAATTAGGAGTGTACCCCGTCAAAGTGCGGTTGCTACAACAAGGCATCCTAGTCAGGATGTCCAGCACTGCCAATAGTCCCATCTTCCCTGTGAAAACGAGTGGGGGGAGGGGTTACAGGCTAGTGCAGGATCTAAGGGGGATAAACAAGATAGTTGAGAGCCAATTCCCCGTAGTGCCCAATCCAGCTGTCATCCTCATGCAAATCCCCTCTACTGCAAAATTCTTCACTGTCATCAACCTCTGTTCTGCCTTCTTTTCTGTCCCTCTGCACCCTGACAGCCAATATATTTTTGCTTTTACATACAGGGGAGTACAGTACACCTGGACTCGTCTCCCCCAAGGTTTCATTGACAGCCCGAGTATTTTCTCCCAGGCCTTGCTTGACTGTTTATAATCCTTTCAACCTGAGAGTGGATCAGTGCTAATACAGTATATCGATGACTTATTGTTGTGTTCTGACTCACTCGAATCGCCCTTGAAAGACACGAAACAGCTTCTGTTTCATCTTTCCCAAATGGGACACAAGGTTTCAAAGGATAGGTTGCAGTTGTGCCAGACCAGGGTAAAATATTTGGGACATTGCTTGACTCAAGGACTTAGACACCTCACCGCTGATAGAATACAGGCGATTTGCGACATGACTCTGCCACAAACGCAGCAACAGATCCGCACTTTCCTTGGAATGTGTGGGTACTGTCGAAACTGGATTGCAGGGTTCTCTATACTGGCTTTACCTTTGCAAGAAATGGTCTCTTCGGACAAACCAGAACGGGTCTCACACACAGATGAGTCCGAACTGGCATTTCAGAGACTCAAACAGTGCCTATCACAGGCACCTGCATTAGGTATGCCAGATTATGAGAAGCCCTTTGAATTATATGGTACAGAAAGTGCAGGGTGCGCGGCAGGAGTTTTAACCCAGAGACATGGTGATGCCAGCAGGCCGGTAGCTTACTACAGTGCACAGTTGGACACCATAGCGCGGTCTCTCCCCACATGCTTGCGAAGTGTTGCAGCGATAGCTTTGCTAGTAAGTAAAAGCAAGGACATAGTGTTAGGACACAACTTGACCATCCATACACCTCATGCAGTATCAGCCTTACTGAACTCTGCCCAAACCAGACATGTCTCATCTGCTCGGTTTACAAAGTGGGAATTATCACTGATGGCCCCTGTAAACATCACTATTAAGAGATGCAGCTCACTAAATCCAGCAACTTACTTGCCAAGTGTGCCTGGACAGGCACAAAGGGTGGAGGATGAGAATGATGGTGAAGGAGGATTTAGTGCAGACACTGATAAGCATGATTGTATGGAATACCTGAATCAGACTTTCACTGCGAGGCCTGACATCAGTGACAACCCACTGGAAGGAGTAGACTTTACCTTCTACACTGACGGTAATTGCCACAGACAGACGGACTCAGGAGACCTGTGTACTGGATATGCAGTTGTAGACGACAGAGGTATCATAGAAGCTGAACCCCTGGGCACACCGCACTCAGCACAAGTTGCTGAGTTGGTCGCCCTAACCAGAGCGTGTGAATTGGCCAAGGGTAAGTCAGCTAATATATACACAGATTCTAGGTATGCCTTTGGAGTGGTGCATGATTTTGGGGCCCTATGGCACCTTAGAAATTTCATGACGGCAGCTGGCACACCTGTAGCGCATGCGTCCCACATAAAAAGGCTTCTAACAGCGATACAGGAACCAGACAGAGTGGCTGTTATCAAGTGCAAAGCACATACTTACAACCAAGACCCAATTTCACTTGGTAACAGCCGGGCAGACGAAGCTGCTAAATCAGCAGCCAGCACTCCCATACAAACGAACATCACACCACTGATGACATTTAACACGATCAACACACAACAATTAATTGAAATGCAAGATTTGTGTTCTTTACGGGAAAAGGCAGTCTGGAGATCAAAGGGGTATGGCCAGGAATCCTCAGGACTGTGGACAGGTGGACAAGGTAAGCCAGTGGCCCCCAGAGCATATCTTCCAAGCCTAGCTGAGGCGGCACACGGTCTGACTCATCTGGGTAAAGAGGGTATGTGTAAGCTGGTGAGAGCCTACTGGTGTGTGCCAGGATTCTCTTCTCATGCAGGTAAGAGAGCAATTACATGTTTTACCTGCTTGAGGAAGAATATTGGAAAGTCAATACCAATAGAGCCATCCCATATCCCTCCGACAGACGGACCTTTTCAGGTAATACTAATCTATTTCATACAGTAACCACCCTGTAGGAATTTAAAATATGTGTTGGTTTGTATTGATGCATTTTCCAACTGGGTAGAAGTGTTCCCGGCTGCCACAAATACTGCTACGTTCACTGCAAAGAAAATTGTGCAGGAATTTGTGTGTATATATGGTTTCCCTAGAATAATTGAAAGTGATAGGGGTACCCATTTTACAGGTGAAGTCTATCAGGTCATGTGCAAGCTGATGGGAATTAATAGCAAAGCTGCATACTCCGTACCGTCCACAGGCGAGTGCAAAGGTGGAGAGAGTGAATAGCACTATTAAGAACAAGCTGAGCAAATTAATGTCTGAAACTGGATTGTCGTGGCCAGAAGCTTTGCCACTAGTGTTGTACAGCATCAGAACCACTCCCAGGTCTCCCCTTAACCTATCACCCTTTGAAATTCTTATTGGTCGACAACCTCATGTAATGATAGACCCCCAGGATGATTTGAAATGTAATAATGAAGTGACTGTGAAATATTTGGTTGGGATGAGCCAGCAGCTGAGAAATCAACAAAGAAATTTAAAGCTGGTGATTCCTGACCAACCGAACAGTAATTGTCATGACATTGAACCTGGGGATTATGTGATGATTCTAAATTTCTTACGCTCAGGTTGCCTCATAGACAGGTGGAAAGGACCATATCAAGTCTTGTTAACCAGCACAACAGCATTGAAGGTCGCCGAAAGAGAGACTTGGATCCACTCGTTCCACTGCAAGAAGGTCGCTGACCCGGAGAGAACTCGTGACAAAGAGCAGAGTGTAGAGAATCTCGTATCACTGGAGTGTCTGTTCCGGGAAAGTTGAGAGGCGGGACTGTTGAAAGGCATCTGAGCACAGACAGTAACAAGAGCTAGAACGGTTGTCATACCACTTTCTTTTTTCACCTCCCCCTGCATTTTTCCTTTCTTTTCTCCTTCTTATTTTCCTCCTTTCCCCTAACGAAATGGATCAATCACAAGAGTCTGCGTTTCGGGTTCTATTAGTAATTCTGGTTTTGATAAGGACAGTTTGTTTTGGTGAGGGTCCCAGAGAGGTTGAGCAGGGATCTGGAATGGGTTCTGATGGCAAGTATGAATTTGTAGGATCTCAGGATCAGCGCATCACTTTAGTAAAGGCTGTAAGCGCTCTGGTAGTCAGGGAGCTCGGAGGCACTGTGAGGGGTTATTGTCTCATGAATATTGTATTTGTAGGAATTGTGAGAATATAGTTGAGGATGGGTGCATCCAGAGATGTCAGTCCAACCTTAATATCGACATGGACCGTCATCCGTTCAGTGATTACCACTCACTAGTGGGTAAGGTCTTAAACCAGACAGAATGCTGGGTGTGCTCACAGGTACCTCAAGGTCAGAGCAAGTCAGGATTAGTACCGTACCCTTTAGCAATAGATGAGGTACTCGAATTACGGGGTGGGAGACCGGTGGACAAGAAATTCAATATTTCTAGGCCCCCTAGTTTGAAACTCCACCAGTATCATGTAGACAGGTCCTTATTGTGTTTTAATATTTCCAATTACCGAAAACTGGGAAATTGGGAAGTGACGTGGAATAACCAGACAATGACCTTTTCACACAGAGCTGATAGGATACCCATAGACTCTGAACTTGTACGCCAAATAGCCAACAGTGGGAGGTATTTTCGGTATAGGTATACTCGTGGAAGAAAGACCATGTGGGTTGGAAAAGTATCGCCAAGGTATTGTGCTCATATCATCCAGCCCGATACTTGTACTGGAGCAGATGAGAGAACTAGGGATTGGTTTCTTCACTTGGAAAGTTTGTAATATGGTGATGTTATATTTTGTCCCCTATGTTCTCCCAGATGATGCCTATTTCATATGTGGGAGGAAGGCGTACAAGTGGCTTTCCCCGAGCTCAGAGGGATTGTGTTATATTGGGAGAGTACTGCCAGAGGTCGTGACCATAACCCATGATAAAATGAAAGACGTTCACCGCAGTGCTCAGGCTCCTTATACTCATACTCACTATGAACACATCATCAAGAGACACCTCATAGATAGGACAGAGCACGCAGCCTCTGATTTGATCCACGAATCCACCGGGATTCAATTCCTTCTCGCATTAGACATCACCCGTACTGCCAGAGGAATTATAAATTATAGGTATATCCATGCGCTAGCGAACTTGATAGATACTATCACTGAGATGTATGACGACACCTTCAGGTATATGGGAAGGGAGTTACAAGCTTACAAGAAGGAACTGATTCAGCACAGGATGGTCCTTAATTATATCACAGCAAAAAGATGGACGATGGGGGGTAATTCCAAGTTGATCGCAGCAGGATTTTTGATAGCAATTGGGAAAAACCATGTGCACTGCAGGGGAGGCAGATATAACATGTGCAGAGAGAGAGATTTGGGTGTGGTGTGTTCAAACTGAAATCTAAATTGCAGTGTGAAAATAAAGCAGCCAGTATTTACCCTGCACAGAAACAAAATAACCCACCCAAATCTAACTCTCTCTGCACATGTTATATCTGCCTCCCCTGCAGTGCACATGGTTTTGCCCAACTGCTAAAAAATTTCCTGCTGCGATCAACTTGGAATTACCCCCGATATCTTGCAGTTGAAGTGGGAGTTCAGGAGGAAGCACAACCTTACCTTAGCGACTGTGAGTAATGAACTGACCGGCTGGGTCTCATGGTTGAACCCACGAAATTGGTTCTCAGGTTTAGGAGAATGGGCTCAAAATGTTATCATGAGTGTAGGGAAGCTTCTCCTTTGTATCCTGGGAGTCGTCATAATTATTGGTTCGATATTTAGGTGTGTTCGAATTCTGACGCGGTGCAAGCACGGTACAAAGTTGATGAGTCTAAGGAGCGAGGGCGCTGTTATAGCAGCAGATTTAATTTATGACCCATCCATAGAGACAGTGTTATGATAAGGCTTGCAAATGAATTTCATGGCCTGTTTCTTTCACCGTTTTTCTTTTGTTTCCCCCTCTGCCCAGATACATCCATCCGGAAAAGACATCAGCCCTACCCAAAATATTTATGTGAATGTATTTTAGATATGTGTCTTATCTTCATCTCTGCAACCTCCAGTTAACAGCACACATAGTCGACAGGTGATATCCACATATACTAGCACTCACTTATGTTTCCTCTCCATGTATCATCAATTAAATGTGCACCTCACTTGTTTTAACAAGAACCTGAAAAAGAGCTCGGTAGTGTTTGTTGGCCCATTTAAAGACCCTTAATACGGGATGAGAAGGATTTCATGTATACTTCGCAATACCTCGAAGCTTATTTAGAACATATACGGCATGATGATACATGCCCCTCAGACATGGATTCATACATACATGCTTTCTACTATCCCACTAGGTCATACATTTCCCACCTACAACTCTCCCCCGACCATCCAAAACTTCTGTAGATATTGTATAGATATTTATCTGTTTAGTGATTAGATAGTGGCACTTATTGGTGACTGCCAAAGGGTGGACTGTCAAAGTCGAAAAACATTGCAGTACACACATCACGTACAAACTACACACAGATGGCCTCCGCGCGTGTACTTGTTCTGCTGTGCGTGCGCATATCTGCAATTTGCGTATGGTCGCTCCCGCGGTCCTGCGCATTTGCGTGTGGTATGAGTATTTATGGTAGAGTTTGTGAACGCATGGAAGGCTATCAAAACACATTACATATTTAATCCAAATAGTGCACAATGTACACATAGTCTCCCTGCACCACATCAGAAAGTAACAGCAGTTTAAATGGTAACAGAACAAAGGGATTCACCTTTACAGGATAGGAGGGGACAGAACAAGGTTATAAGGTGGTGTTTGGTATCCAGCTGAAGGGTATTTTAAGGGTAACATTCGGTGTTGGTTTGAGAAAGATCGCATGTTCCTGCGGACAGTTATGTGCAGGAGCAGAATATAGATATAAACTGTATTTACTGTACAATATGTATGCGGCGGGAATCCAGAGGAGACCACCCACAAGAGCAGTTGGAACAGACATCGCCTACCTATTCAAACCGGCCTATGACCTCTCCTGTACTGTAAATGACCATCCCTGTGTCCAATGGACAAAGAGATTACAGTATCCATTGTGTTATGTTTTGGATGAATTGTATAAAGAGATCCTGCAGCAGGCCTGGTCAGACACAAGACTCACAAAGTTATCTATTAGATGACCGAGGACCGGACCGGGAAGCGCGGCGAATCCAATCACGTATGTACAATTGAATGTAGCCATTATTCTGTTGTATTGTATTGTTTATATTGTAACCCCCTTTCAGCAATAATACGCTGTGGTGTCGGAACCCAGTGGTTTAACTACAGACTGGTGTCGTGTCTTTCTTTCCCTGCTAAGGTTTAAAGTGTAATAGCATCGCACTGCATTGCTGCATAAGGTTTAAAGTGTATTCATTGGGTGTGTACGCGCTGTGTGTACTTTGTACTGTCAGCGCAGCATTTGTACGCAAAGTCCGTACACGGTACGGGACTCTGTACGCTAACAGCGTAAAAGGTGCGTAGAGTGTGTATTAAGTTTAGCGGCCGCAGCGGCTCCATGGTAAAGTGTATTTAAAGTGTGTATAAGGTATAGCTTTTCATTCCTATATATAAATCAGCATTATCATAAAGGGATACTACTGTGTGATGTAATGTGAAAAAGGGACACTATCGCATCATGAAATGTAAGTAAAGTCACTCTACTGTGTGGCCTATTTTTAATTGGGGGTACTATTGTGTGGCCATGCTCCTTCCCAGCAAAAACATGCCCACACTGTTCCTATTCAAAATATAGGAGGTAGGAGCACCAAAATGAGGACTACTATGGGTGAGGGGTGATGGTGCTGTGAAAGAGGTGCAGGGTCAGAGGTAGACCTAGCGGCGGTGCTAGGGGAAACCAGCCAAAAACCTGCCTAGGGTATCATATTGTTTAGGTCTGGCTCTGTACATACTTGACGATACAGGTAACGATGGAGTGATGGCAGGGCCCATGCTGCATTCTTCCATGGGTCCTGCATGTAGGGCCAACAGAGGATGTCACTGACAACACGCAGGAACCCGCAATGTCAGCAACATGGTGGGTACACACTAGACAATGTGCCCAATATTTCGGTCGGATCCCCTGGATCGGACGACATAATGTCTAGTGTGTAGCCAGCTTAAGGTCCACAGAGCATTCACAAGAATGCCTGAGTGGCAATGTTTTTATCGGGATCAGTATGATATCCTGGCTGTCGGGATCCTGGCTGTCGGGATCCCGGTGGTCAGGAGAGCGACGCCAGGATCCCGACAGCCAGGATACCGGCGGCGAGCGCAGCATGTCCGCTTGCCATGCTTCGGGCCTAGTGGCTCAGTTGCCACAGGGTTATATTCCTCCTCGGGTGGTGGCGTGGACCACCACCCAAGTGGGGATTCCACCTGGCAGTCGGGATTTCGAACGCCGGTATTTCACCAGGTGTCGGGATTCCAGCATCGCTATCCTGACAGCCGGGATCCAGACAGCCGGTAAATTGACTGCCTCCCGTTTATATCACCCAAACTTCATAGCAAAATGTTCAAAATTTCCTAATTATTGTCCTAAGGGCAATAAAGATTGGAACTCCCTGCCAGAGAAGGTAATAATGGCAGACTCTGTAAATGCATTTTAACTGGAAAACGTATCCAGTGTTATAGCATTTAGCATAGTGACATTAATCAGTGGTAGAATCATAGTTGTCAATTGGTACTAAACCATTACTTCAGCAGGTGCATTATAATATGAACAGCTTAACATAGAATACAGGTTGAACCCGATGGGCATTTTGCCTCTTTCCAACCTCACTAACTATGTAACTATGTAACTATTTTGCTTGTCTTGTCTCTATTAACACAACCACTTCTGTTTGTTCACATTATCAATCAATATTGATAATGACAGACCAGCAATGGGAATGTCATAGTGAAGAAGATAATCTTGTTTACATTTTGAAATAGGTCTATTTTTGTCTATTTTTTTTTTTATTTAAACAGGGGGATTAATATATCTCTGCATTTATGCCCCAATAAATTGGAAACAGGATAAGATATAGAAACATTAAGCAAAAACTTAGCCAGCGCTTTATGTTATTTTCTTGGTCTGGTATGCCCCTTAGGCATCCACCATTAAAACCGAGTTACCATAGAAAACAATGGAGATAGGTACATATAGTGAAATACCGTTTTAATACATTAACATAAATATACATAAAAACACAAGCAAGTAGATCAGATTTGACACAGATCCTAAGTCAGCATGTAAAGCGAGTAATTACCAGATAAATAGAAACTGTTCCCAAACAGTTCCTATAAGCGTATGGGTTCAATTTAGGTATTCCGGATAGTCATACATAAACCTTGATCGCATCCGCTGGTTACCGGTCATCCACTCTGCTCACCTCCACTGCCACAAGGATACCGACATGTTTCTACCCTGGGCTGGGGTCTTTTTCAAGGTACAGGTCAGGATAGCTGCAATTAAATGGCAGCACATCTCCAATCCCTCTTGAAACAGATTATGTTGCACTGCAGGTGGGGCAGATATAACATGTGAAGAGAGATTTATATTTGGGTTGGCTATATTGTTTCTGTGCAGGGTAAATACTGGCTGCTTTATTTTTACACTGCAATTTGGAATTCAGTTTGAACCATACTTGCCTACTTTTAAAAAATGAGGGAGATTGTGAAAGCAACATCTATATGTATGGACGTGTACTGCTACATCTGGGAGACGTGTTATTCAAATGTAAATGAGGCCCAAACTTAGTAATATCTATTTGTTGAAGAAAAGACACTGATATTTTGCAGGATTTGTTTGTGCATTGTGTTTTACAAGAGGTTCCATATACTGTAAGTGGCCACAAGAAACCTTATTTAAAATGCATGTAGCCATAGGGATCATTGGGACAAAATGGGAATTATTCTGCGCTATGGAACATTCTATACCTTCAAAATGTGTGGTCTGTCATGGAGAATGATTGACTCAGTGGGACTCAGTATACTTAAAAATAAATTATTTTATCCGAAATATTTATATACCGCAAACAACATATAACAAAAACTGACAATTAACATCAGATTAATAGCTCTTAATAGAGAATAACAGGCTTCTGAATAACAAGCAAATATGTATAAGCTTGATAATAATAATAGAAATGATTCAATTATTAAGCAGGAATATATAAAATATGCAAAACTTGCACTGAATTCAAATAAAAAATGCTCTCTCAAATGGTACTGAAATATATACACTGGCATCCCAGTAATATTCAGAAGAAATTGTCCCTCAAACAGCTCCCAAAGATAATTGTGAAATGAGAATATTGAATGCTCAGAAAGTAGTTACCCACATGTTGGTTCCTGATTTCCTACAGGGTCCTGTTGGTAAAAGTGGTCACGGTTTGATGGCATGAAAATGATAGCCCCACTGGGAGACCTGATGCGTCTCTGCTGTAGGACAAGCGCTGCTCGCTGGTATGCTCTGCGGCTGTCAAGGATGATGCTGTGTGAACTGAACCTCACTAGGGGGGTCAGATGGATCTCAGCCGGCACTCAGCTGATATTTCCTGTGGCAGTGTGAGCATGCACTGCCCGCTGTTTGAGCTGTATGGCTGCCGGTGATGAGATGGTAGGATGCGGGTCTCTCAGCAAGGATCCCACACGGATCAGCCGAAGCTACAGAGACGGGTACTCACAGCGGTGTGCGGGTGCTGTCAGGAGCTGTAGAGCACCAGCCAATCAGCTCCTAACTGTTAATTTACATATTGGAGCGGATTGGCTGGTGCGTTTATCACCTTGCACTTATCACTGGATTATCACTTCCTTATGCCTTCTCCAGGCTTAATACATCTGCCCCCTAGTGCCTTATAACCAATGCAGGGAAATGGCACTGATGATCCCATTTGAATGTATTTATCTCTGATTTATTCCCCCCCCCCAAGAATGTAATAGCTACATAATGAGGATGAGGTGTAATCAGGGAGATTGCTGGACTATTCAGGGAGTGAGGGAGATTTCTGCTATTTCAGGGAGTCTCCTGCAGAATGAGGGAGGGTAGGCAACTATGGTTTGAACACACCCCAACCAAATCTAAATGGGCCTACACACTGGGCAATATCTTAAAAGATATGAACAATATAGTTCATAAATGAATGATAAATCATTCATTTCTCTATCGTCCTAGTGGATGCTGGGGTTCCTGAAAGGACCATGGGGAATAGCGGCTCCGCAGGAGACAGGGCACAAAAGTAAAGCTTTCCGATCAGGTGGTGTGCACTGGCTCCTCCCCCTATGACCCTCCTCCAAGCCAGTTAGATTTTTGTGCCCGGCCGAGATGGGTGCAATCTAGGTGGCTCTCCTAAAGAGCTGCTTAGAAAAGTTTAGCTTAGGTTTTTTATTTTACAGTGAGTCCTGCTGGCAACAGGATCACTGCAACGAGGGACTTAGGGGAGAAGAAGTGTACTCACCTGCGTGCAGGATGGATTGGCTTCTTGGCTACTGGACATCAGCTCCAGAGGGACGATCACAGGTACAGCCTGGATGGTCACCGGAGCCTTGCCGCCGGCCCCCTTGCAGATGCTGAAATAAGAAGAGGTCCAGAATCGGCGGCAGAAGACTCCTCAGTCTTCTAAAGGTAGCGCACAGCACTGCAGCTGTGCGCCATTTTCCTCTCAGCACACTTCACACGGCAGTCACTGAGGGTGCAGGGCGCTGGGAGGGGGGCGCCCTGGGAGGCAAATGAAAACCTATTTTGGCTAAAAATACCTCACATATAGCCTCCGGAGGCTATATGGAGATATTTAACCCCTGCCAGAATCCGTTAAGAGCGGGAGACGAGGCCGCCGAAAAAGGGGCGGGGCCTATCTCCTCAGCACACAGCGCCATTTTCCCTCACAGAAAGGCTGGAGGGAAGGCTCCCAGGCTCTCCCCTGCACTGCACTACAGAAACAGGGTTAAAACAGAGAGGGGGGGCACTAATTTGGCGTTAGAAATATATAAAAAAGATGCTATAAGGGAAAACACTTATATAAGGTTGTCCCTATATAATTATAGCGTTTTTGGTGTGTGCTGGCAAACTCTCCCTCTGTCTCTCCAAAGGGCTAGTGGGTCCTGTCCTCTATCAGAGCATTCCCTGTGTGTGTGCTGTGTGTCGGTACGTGTGTGTCGACATGTAGGAGGACGATGTTGGTGAGGAGGCGGAGCAATTGCCTGTAATGGTGATGTCACTCTCTAGGGAGTCGACACCGGAATGGATGGCTTATTTAGGGAATTACTTGATAATGTCAACACGCTGCAAGGTCGGTTGACGACATGAGACGGCCGACAAACAATTAGTACCGGTCCAGACGTCTCAAAAACACCGTCAGGGGTTTTAAAACGCCCGTTTACTTTAGTCGGTCGACACAGACACAGACAGGGACACTGAATCCAGTGTCGACGGTGAATAAACAAACGTATTCCTTATTAGGGCCACACGTTAAAGGCAATGAAGGAGGTGTTACATATTTCTGATACTACAAGTACCACAAAAGAGGGTATTATGTGGGATGTGAAAAAACTACCATAGTTTTTCCTGAATCAGATAAATTAAATAAAGTGTGTGATGATGCGTGGGTTCCCCCCGATAGAAAATTATGGGCGGTATACCCTTTCCCGCCAGAAGTTAGGGCGCGTTGGGAAACACCCCTTAGGGTGGATAAGGCGCTCACACGCTTATCAAAACAAGTGGCGGTACCGTCTATAGATAGGGCCGTCCTCAAGGACCAGCTGACAGGAGGCTGGAAAATATCATAAAAAGTATATACACACATACTGGTGTTATACTGCGACCAGCGATCGCCTCAGCCTGGATGTGCAGAGCTGGGGTGGCTTGGTCGGATTCCCTGACTAAAAATATTGATACCCTTGACAGGGACAGTATTTTATTGACTATAGAGCATTTAAAGGATGCATTTCTATATATGCGAGATGCACAGAGGGATATTTGCACTCTGGCATCAAGAGTAAATGCGATGTCCATAACTGCCAGAAGATGTTATGGACACGACAGTGGTCAGGTGATGCAGATTCCAAACGGCACAAAGGTGTATTGCCGTATAAAGGAAGAGGAGTTATTTGGGGTCGGTCCATCGGACCTGGTGGCCACGGCAACTGCTGGAAAATCCACCGTTTTTACCCTAAGTCACATCTCTGCAGAAAAAGACACCGTCTTTTCAGCCTCAGTCCTTTCGTCCCTATAAGATCATATCTGCCCAGGGATAGAGGAAAGGGAAGAAGACTGCAGCAGGCAGCCCATTCCCAGGAACAGAAGCGTTCCACCGCTTCTGACAAGTTCTCAGCATGGCGCTGAGACCGTACAGGTCCCCTGGATCCTACAAGTAGTATCCCAGGGGTACAGATTGGAATGTCGAGACGTTTCCCCTTCGCAGGCTCCTGAAGTCTGCTTTACCAAGGTCTCCCTCCGACAAGGAGGCAGTATGGGAAAAAATTCACAAGCTGTATTCCCAGCAGGTGATAATTAAATTACCCCTCCTACTACAAGAAAAGGGGTATTATTCCACACTATATTGTGGTACTGAAGCCAGAAGGCTAGGTGAGACTTATTCTAAATCTAAAAAAATTTTTGAACACTTACAAAGGTTCAAATCAAGATGGAGTCACTCAGAGCAGTGATAACGAACAGGAAGAAGGGGACTATATAGTGTCCCGGGACATCAGGGATGCTTACCTCTATGTCCCAAATTTGCCCTTCTCACTAAGGGTACCTCAGGTTCGTGGTGCAGAACTGTCACTATCAGTTTCAGACGCTGCCGTTTGGATTGTCCACGGCACCCCGGGTCTTTACTAAGGTAATGGCCGAAATGATGATTCTTCTTCGAAGAAAAGGCGTCTTAATTATCCCTTACTTGGACGATCTCCTGATAAGGGCATAGTCCAGGGAACAGTTGGAGGTAGGAGTAGCACTATCTCGGATACTGCTACAACAGCACGGGTGGATTCTAAATATTCCAAAATCGCAGCTGATCCCGACGACACGTCTGCTGTGCCTAGGGATGATTCTGGACACAGTCCAGAAAAAGGTGTTTCTCCCGAAAGAGAAAGCCAGGGAGTTATCCGAGCTAGTCAGGAACCTCCTAAAAACAGTGCATCATTGCACAAGGGTCCTGGTAGAAAATGGTGGCTTCCTACGAAGCAATTCCATTCGGCAGATTTCACGCAAGAACTTTTCAGTGGGATCTGCTGGACAAATGGTCCGGATCGCATCTTCAGATGCATCAGCGGATAACCCTATATCCAAGGACAAGGGTGTCTCTCCTGTGGTGGTTATAGAGTGCTCATCTTCTAGAGGGCCGCAGATTCGGCATTCAGGATTGGATGCTGGTGACCACGGAGCCCAGCCCGAGAGGCTGGGGAGCAGTCACACAAGGAAAAAAAATTTCCAGGGAGTGTGATCAAGTCTGGAGACTTTTCTCCACATAAATATACTGGAGCTAAGGGTAAATTTATAATGCTCTAAGCTTAGCAAGACCTCTGCTTCAAGGTCAGCCGGTATTGATCCAGTGGGAAAAACATCACGGCAGTCGCCCACGTAAACAGACAGGGCGACACAAGAAGCAGGAGGGCAATGGCAAAAACTGCAAGGACTTTTCGCTGGGCGGAAAATCATGTGATAGCACTGTCAGCAGTGTTTCATCCCGGGAATGGAAACTGGGAAGCAGACTTCCTCAGCAGGCACGACCTCCACCCGGGAGAGTGGAAACTTCATCGGGAAGTTTTTTCCACATGATTGTAAACCGTTGGGAAATACCAAAGGTGGACATGATGGCGTCCCGTCTGAACAAAAAACGGGACAGGTATTGCGCCAGGTCAAGAGACCCTCAGGCAATAGCTGTGGACGTTCTGGTAACACCGTGGGTGTACCAGTCGGTGTATGTGTTCCCTCCTCTGCTTCTCATACCTAAGGTGCTGAGAATTATAAGACGTAGAGGAGTAAGAACTATACTCATGGCTCCGGATTGGCCAAGAAGGACTTGGTACCCGGAACTTCAAGAGATGTTTACAGAGGTCTTATGGCCTCTGCCGCTAAGAAGGGACTTGCTTCAGCAAGTACCATGTCTGTTCCAAGACTTACCGCAGCTGCGTTTGTTGGCATGGCGGTGGAACGCCGGATCCTAAGGGAAAAAGGCATTCCGGAAGAGGTCATTCCTACCCTGGTCAAAGCCAGAAAGGAGGTGACCGCACAACATTATCACCACATGTGGCGAAAATATGTTGCGTGGTGTGAGGCCAGGAAGGCCCCACAAAGAAATTTCAACTCGGTCGATTCCTGCATTTCCTGCAAACAGGAGTGTCTATGGGCCTCAAATTGGGGTCCATTAAGGTTCAAATTTCGGCCCTGTCAATTTTCTTCCAGAAAGAATTGGCTTCAGTTCCTGAAGTCCAGAACTTTGTCAGGGGAGTATTGCATATACAACCCTCTTTTGTGCCTCCAGTGGCACTGTGGGATCTCAACGTAGTTCTGGGATTCTTCAAATCACATTGGTTTAAAACCAGTCAAATCTGTGGATTTGAAGCATCTCACATGAAAAGTGACCATGTTCTTGGCCCTGGCCTGGACCAGGCGAGTGTCAAATTGGTGGTTTTTTTCTCAAAAAAGCCCATATTTGTTTGTCCATTCGGACAGGGCAGAGCTGCGGACTCGTCCCCAGTTCTCTCCCTAAGGTGGTGTCAGTGTTTCACCTGAACCAGCTTATTGTGGTGCCTTGCACCTACTAGGGACTTGGAGGACTCCAAGTTGCTAGATGTTGTCAGGGCCCTGAAAATATAGGTTCCAGGACGGCTGGAGTCAGGAAAACTGACTTGCTGTTATCCTGTATGCACCCAACAAACTGGGTGCTCTTGCTTTTAAGCAGACTATTGCTAGTTGGATGTGTAATACAATTCAGCTTGCACATTCTGTGGCAGGCCTGCCACAGCCAAAATATGTAAATGCCCATTCCACAAGGAAGGTGGGCTCATCTTGGGCGGCTGCCCGAGGGGTCTCGGCTTTACAACTTTGCCGAGCGGTTATTTAGTCAGGGGCAAACACGTTTGTAAAATCCTACAAATTTGATACCCTGGCTAAGGAGGACCTGGAGTTCTCTCATTCGGTGCTGCAGAGTCATCCGCACTCTCCCGCCCGTTTGGGAGCTTTGGTATAATCCCCATGGTCCTTTCAGGAACCCCAGCATCCACTAGGACGATAGAGAAAATAAGAATTTACTTACCGATAATTCTATTTCTCGGAGTCCGTAGTGGATGCTGGGCGCCCATCCCAAGTGCGGATTATCTGCAATACTTGTACATAGTTACAAAAATCGGGTTATTATTGTTGTGAGCCATCTTTTCAGAGGCTCCGCTGTTATCATACTGTTAACTGGGTTTAGATCACAAGTTGTACGGTGTGATTGGTGTGGCTGGTATGAGTCTTACCCGGGATTCAAAATTCCTCCCTTATTGTGTACGCTCGTCCGGGCACAGTACCTAACTGGCTTGGAGGAGGGTCATAGGGGGAGGAGCCAGTGCACACCACCTGATCGGAAAGCTTTACTTTTGTGCCCTGTCTCCTGCGGAGCCGCTATTCCCCATGGTCCTTTCAGGAACCCCAGCATCCACTACGGACTCCGAGAAATAGAATTATCGGTAAGTAAATTCTTATTATCTTTAAGTGTGTATGCTACAATGATGAACAATGCGCGTACCCGAAATCGTTCATCGTTGAATGATCATTGTTAAAACATGCCAGGAAATGTGGACAATATCGATGTCTGTACTCTTATATCGTCCAAATTGGCCATCGATATCGTCCAGTGTGAAGGCTATAAATCATTGGTGAAAATATCGACCATCGTTAGTATTGATGGTTGATAATATCGCTACCATCACCCAGTGTGTAGTCCCCTTAACTCTTTCTGCACATGTTATCCAGTATCTGCCCCACCAACAAGATGCCGTTTCGAGCCCCGAGTAAAACCGAACCCGCACATCTCTAGTTTTTTGCATCCCTGCGATCAGGTAGTCGCCGCCTACAGGGGGAGGGGGAAATCGCTGTGCAGGGGTGCGATCGCATGTGCAGGAGAGCTGCACAAACAGAAGATTGTGCAGTCTCTGCACAGCCCAGGACTTACTCTGCCGCTGCGATGATCAGGGCCGGAGCTGACGGCAGAAACCCTCCCTTCTAACGCAATTGCATGGCATACAAATGGTTCAACTATATGGTTCTCTTTCTTTCTTT
Organism: Pseudophryne corroboree; assembly: GCF_028390025.1. NCBI lineage: Eukaryota > Metazoa > Chordata > Amphibia > Anura > Myobatrachidae > Pseudophryne > Pseudophryne corroboree. Next base: position 259,170,342 of record NC_086449.1, read on the forward strand.
TTTTCGTTTTAATCACAGTACTGTGGTATAGACATTAATTATACAAAACAACTGATTCCTTGGATGAACCTATAGGTGTAACACACCTCATTTAATTACAGGCTGGCCAGCATATGTGGACATTTTATGGTTAATGAATCAGTGTACTGCAGTGTGATTTTTATTAAGGGATCTTATTGTGATTATATCACGAGTTAAGTTTAGAGTGATTGTGGCATTATTACAGGTTCTTTTATGATCCAGATGGTTTAAAATTTGCTACAAATTGTTCAACATTACTGTGAGGTCACTTCTGAATTATATAGTGTATACTGTGTATTTTTATATACATTATATTTTAAAAAAAAATTCTATCCATATTTTGGATTATTAATAAAAATATTATATTTTAGAAATTAATCCTGTTGCGCACAGATTGGTCTCTTTTTCTTGTTTATCTTGTTTTGTGGGGGTTAGCAACCTTCCCCTTTTCACCAAATTGTGCAGCAATTAGGAGGTTCTCTTAAAGTGGAAAGTTTCGGGCGCCCATTTTTCCTTGTGAGGTCTGAATTAGGCCTATTGTCCTCCTGTGCTTTTGTAATGGCCTGATATGGTGTCTGTTTCTTCATTGAATTTGCACTTATCAAGTCTCTAAGGCTTTTTCTAAGTCACAATTTCTCAACAAACTCAGAATTCGACACATTACTTTTTTTAAATTAAAAATATATATATATTTCATTTTTTTTACAATACAACAGGCATTTGATTTGGGAGGAAAACAAAAGAAAGAAGTGGGTGGGGGGTAAGGGAAAAAGCAAACAATATCACAGCACAGCATATATAAATGTCAAAGAAAATTATTACAGTCACTGTATTGCCAGAACATATTGTACAATATATCACTTAGTTTTATGATTGTATTCACGCAGCACCACCAAATATTATATTAATTAAATAGTAAAAGGACTATTTAGCCTTGGGGTCCATATGCTTTCAAATATACTAAGGCATCCTCTGTGCATATATACAGATTCTGTAATAACTGAGTTTTTCCATCGCATAATAGAACAGGAATAACTGTCTATAACTAAAGCATTACACGGTGTTGTCAAAAATGGTGTGAAAGAATTCCACAATTTTATACATTACATCATAGAAAAATGTTTTTTCTGCAGCGGGGTACACTGGTATTCCACAGGGAATAACATTGGGGTGTAGAGTTGGATCTTGATCCGAGGCACCAACAGGCTAAAGCTTTGACTGTTCCCAAGATGCACTGCACCGCCTCCTCTATATCCCCGCCTCCAGGCACTGGAGCTCAGTTTTTAAGATGGTGCATGCAGTGCAGGCAGCTAACAGGGAGGGCTGCGCTAGGCAGCCCTGAAAAGAGCTTTTCTGACAAAAAAGAAGACTTCAAGGGCCGCAGCATAGGCACTTGGTGCTTGTGCTATATGTCATACTGACATATTGTGCTGCGGCTCCCTCACCTCCCCCAGCGGCACTGTATACTCCCGCACCCTGATTGCCGGGTACTTACAGCGGAGGCACTATGGTCTCATCAGGCACACATACCGCCGCTGCTCTCCAGGATCGCATGGCCGCACGATAGGGAGGAGGTAAGAGGGTCAACCAGGCGGGACCCGCCAAAATCGCTTTCCGGTCGCGGTCTCTGAAGACGGGCCGCGCCGCTGGCATGGACACTGTGGCCATGCAGGGACCCCACTATATCCACCAGGGCAAGGAGCACAGGTCGGATTTACTAAATCCATCTAGTATAGGCTCCATAGTACCCGGTGGTGAAGTCCAGCAGAGGGGTTAAGGCTCTGACCTGTAGCCCCTCCCCCAGCCCCAGGCGCCATCTACAGCAGATGTTCCCGCCCTGGAGCTGCATCTCTCTCTCTCCCTCACTCCCTGTTTGGGCGCCATTACACAGAGCTGCACTGATTCTGGGACTGCTGGGCACTGTCTCCTCTGTAAAGCCGCCTGCCTCATCAGCGCTGTGCATTTACAGGACACTTAAGTAGTCTACATGTCGTTTATACAGTGTTAGTTAAGAACAAGTGCATAAATACAGAGATATTTAGTATAAGTATCCTGTGATATACATCCAGTATTTACTGTGCATTGTTATATCTGTATACATACATAGCTTTGCTTAGTATTGCTAGTCCAGTGCAGTTTTATTGTTGTTTGTAATAATGTCTGCATTGTACATGTGACTGTGTGTGCCAATAGCTGCTGTGTGGTTCCTATTCCGTGTATCTCACACATATTGCTATCCCTATATTCTGTACCCTGACGGGGCTAAGTGCATCAGGGTCTTATATATATAGTGTTTCACAGGATATACTGTTTGGTATTTTTCTCTGTGTATTTCAGTCACCATATACCACTTAAATCCTCTGTTTGTGATCTGCATTTGCAATCACACTCCACAGGTTTTTTTGTCAGGTACTGTGTCTGGCTATATTGTACTGTTATGCCTTAGAGCTACATTCTCCAATAATGTCTGCATCACAGGGCGGGAGATCCGTGGCTGATCCTGCGTCATGCAGTGCTGACGCTGCGGATTTATCTGAGGAAAATATTCCAGCTGAGGTTCCAGGTATTGGGGGTTCTATACCCCTCGGTCAGCCTGCAGCACCGGTGGCACACCAAGACCCACCTTGGGCTGCTTTTTCTAATTTACTGACTATGCTAGTAACGAGACTTGTGCCCCCTGTGGGACCTCCTGTGCCTGTACAATCACATATTGTCCCTGTTGTAAATCCACCATGGGTAGATTCTCTATCGGCTCAGTTACAGCAGTTAAATCAGTTTTTGGTTAAACAAAAGCCTGACCCTCGCCCTCCTAGGACCAAAGGGTAATGTCTTTCTCACAAACCACACATGTTTCGGATACGTCATCCGATGAAGATGGCGTAGACACTGATGCAGATGCTTCTGATGGGGAATCTACAACACAGTTGGATGTTCCTGACCTCTTGGAGGCTATCAAACTGATTCTTCAGATCGATGATGAAACTGAACCTCCAGATACGTCTAAGAAACCTGATAAGTTTAAACATCAGAAGGTTACTAATTAGTTTTGCCACATTCTGACCATTTAGTTGACATACGTCAGGAATCCTGGATGTCTCCAGGGAAGAAATTCTCCCTGTCTAAAAAGATGCTAGCTCGTTATCCCCTCTCTGCAGAGTTAAGTAAAAATAGGGAAACACCACCTCCGGTGGACTCACAAGTTGCACGACTGATGGTGTCTTCTACTCTGCCTGTCACTACCGTCACATCTCTGAAGGAACCGATGGATAAGCGTGTGGAGGGTTGCTTGAAGTCTATTTACACTCTTGCGGGTGCTGTGCATAGATCTACTATAGCAGCTTCTTGGTCTGCAAAAGTTATTAAAGCCTGGGTTCAAGAAGTTGAAGCGGAGCTACCTTCTAATTTTTCTGATAATGCCAGACAGTGTTTTTCATATATTACCACAGCCTCTCATTACATACAGGAGGCGGCCTCTAATGCTGGTGTGCTGGCAGCCAAAGCGTCTACTACGTCCATTCTGACTCGCCGGATTCTGTGGTAGTGGTCCTGGTCTGTGGATCTGGACTTTAAAAAGACCTTGGAGGTGATCCCTTTAAAGGGAAACATCTTTTTTGGGGAAGATCTGAACAAGATTGTTGCTGACTTTGCGTCTGCTAAAACTGCACGTCTGCCGAGTACTAATCCTTTGGCTCCGAAGGCCAAAAGTACCACCTTTCGTTTCTTTCGACCTCCAAGTAAAGCAAAGGGTCAGGCTTACCCGAAACAGACTTGCACTTCCAAAACCTCTAAGCCCAAACCTAAACGTTCATGGGGGCCCGTCAGCCTGCTTCCAAACCAGACAAGCCTGCTGCATGACTGGGCGGGCCTCCGCCTGTGGGACCCCAGGGTGGGAGGCCGACTTCTGCGGTTTGCCCAGGTATGGTTACAGACCACTTCAGATGCCTGGGTGAGGGAAGTTGTCACTCACGGATATGCCATCTCTTTCAAGAAACGTCCCCCTCGCCAGTTTTGCTCGACAAATATCCCTTTGTATCAGTTAAAAGCAAAAACTCTACATTTGGTGGTACAATCCCTCCTGGAAACAGGAGTGATAGTGCCAGTGCCTCTGGCTCAGAGAGGCAGAGGGTACTATTCAACGCTGTTGCTAGTTCCGAAACCAAATGGAACCTCACGGCCCATTCTCAACCTAAAGTCTTTGAAAAAAATTGTGAAGGTTTCCAAATTCCATATGGAAACTCTTTGCTCTATTGTTCTTGCCTTGGAGCCCAAGGACTATATGGTATCCCTGGACATTCAGAATGCTTACCTACATATACCTATTGCCATGTCGCATCAGCAATATCTGCGGTTTGCTATTGGCAACCTACATTCACCAAGGTCATGGTGGTCATGACGGCCCTTCTGCACCATCGGGGTATCAGGATCCTGCCGTATCTGGACGACTTGTTGATCCTGGCAAACTCCCCAGAGGTTCTCCTTGGTCACCTGGAACTGACGGTCCAATTCCTGCAAGCCCACGGGAGGCTCATCAATTGGAAGAAATCCTTGATGGTTCCTGCTCAGAGCATGGTACACCTGGGGGCGTTACTGGACACACACAACCAACAGTTGTTCTTGTCTCCGGAGAAGGTCCTGAAACTTCAGGACAGGATATGATGCTTCCTCTCTCGCCCTCGTGTATCAATACACTCGGCAATGCAAGTACTAGGCCTCATGGTGTCGGATTTCGACATGGTAGAGTATGCTCAATTTCATTCTCGCCCTCTGCAGCGGTTAATCCTTTCCAAGTGGGACAGCCTGCCTCACCGGATCAGGTCTCACATGATTTCCTTGACTCCGGAAGTTCGTCTGTCTCTGAGCTGGTGGCTCCAGGACCAACGATTGAGCAGGGCTCGTCCCTTCTGGATCTCCAACTGGGTCCTCCTAACAACAGATGCCAGTCTGCACGGTTGGGGTGCGGTGTTGGAGCAACACTCTCTTCAGGGTCTGTGGACCAGGGAGGAATCTCTCCTTCCGATAAACATTCTGGAGTTGCGGGTGGTGTTCAATGCTCTGAAACTGGCCCTGCCTCTGGTACAGAACAGCCCTGTTCAAGTACAGTCGGACAACGCCACCACGGTGGCACACATAAATCATCAAGGCGGCACTCGAAGCCGAATGGCAATGATGGAAGTGTCAAAGATTCTTCTATGGGCGGAACGCCATCTGCCAGCCATATTGGCTGTGTTCATTCCGGGGGTCCTCAACTGGGAAGCTGACTTCCTCAGTCATCAGCATGTACGTGCCGGAGAGTGGAGCCTTCATCCGGAAGTCTTTCAACTCCTAGTGGGCAAGTGGGGCCTACCAGATGTAGACCTGATGGCGTCTCGACACAATCACAAGGTTCCGGTCTTTGGAGCAAGAACAAGGTATCCTCAAGCAGCATTCGTGGATGCACTGGCAGTTCCATGGAACTTTTGGCTGCCATACGTGTTCCCTCCCATGTCACTCCTTCCCAGGGTAATAAGGAAGTTCAAGCAAGAAGGAGGATTTCTACTTCTAATCGCTCCAGCGTGGCCCAGACGGCATTGGTTCTCAGACCTGCAGGGTCTCTTGATAGAGCGTCCTCTTCTATTTCCGCAACACCCAGACCTCCTCGTTCAGGACCCTTGGGGCTACCGGGATCTGGCCTGACTGGCTTTGATGGCGTGGCTCTTGAAGCTTCAGTTCTGAGGGCCAAAGAAATTTCTGAGGCGGTCATTCAAACTATGTTGAAAGCCCGTAAACGGGCTTCGGCTCGGATTTATTATAGGGTCTGGAATTCTTACTTCACCTGGTGTGTGGCTAAGAATTATGATGCATACAAGTTCAGTACTGCCAAACTCTTGGCTTTTCTGCAACAGGGCCTGGACTTTGGCCTTCGTCTGGCCTCCCTCAAGGTTCATATTTCAGCCTTGTCGGTATGGTTTCAGAGAAAAATTGCAACTTTGCCTGATGTTCATACTTTCACTCAGGGTGTTTTACGTATTCAACCTCCCTATGTTCCTCCTTTGGCTCCTTGGGATTTGTTGGTTGTTCTGGATGCCCTACAAGAGTCTCTATTTGAACCTCTTGAGTCTGTGGACCTTATATGGCTTACACTTAAGGTTTTATTTTTGCTGGCTATTGCCTCTGCTAGACGGGTTTCAGACTTGGGCGCCTTATCCTGTCATTCTGATTTTTCACTGTGACCGTGCGGTTCTTCGAACTTGCCCTGGTTATCTGCCTAAGGTGGTGTCATCTTTCCAGCTTAACCAAGAGATTGTGGTTCCGGCCTTTATCTCTCCTGGTTTGTCCTCCAAAGAACGGTCTTTGGATGTGGTACGGGCTCTCTGTATATATGTGAAGAGAACCGCCTCTCTTAGGAGATCTGATTCTCTCTTTGTCCTTTTTGGTTTTCACAAATGTGACTGGCCTGCAAATAAGCAGACCTTGGCCAGATGGATTAGAATGGTGATTGCACAAGCTTATGTACAGGCTGGATTTCCAGCTCCTGCTACTATCAAAGCCCATTCTACTCGGTCTGTTGGACCTTCTTGGGCGGCCCGCTGTGGCGCGTCCCTAGAACAATTGTGCAAGGCGGCTACGTGGTCCTCAGTGAACACGTTCATAAGGTTCTATGCCTTTGATACTTCCGCCTCCCAGGATGCCTCCTTTGGACGCCGGGTTCTTGTGCCCGCTACAGTGCGTCCCCTCCCATAAGGAACTGCTTTAGGACATTTCTGATGTTATTCCCTGTGGAATACCAGTGTACCCCGCTGCGAATAGGAGATTTATGGTAAGACTTACCATTGTTAAATCTCTTTCTGCGAGGTACACTGGGCTCCACAGGGCGCCCACCCTGACGCACTTAGCTTCTTTGGGTTTGTATGGCATTAGCTGCTGGTACCTTCTCCTGTCTTGAGAATGTGGTTATATGTGGCTACTAACTACTGTCGTCTCTTTTACCTGCTACTGCATTGGACTGGTTAACAAAACTGAGCTCCAGTGCCTGGAGGCGGGGATATAGAGGAGGCGGTGCGGTGCATCTAGGGAACAGACAAAGCTTTAGCCTGTTGGTGACTCGGATCAAGATCCAACTCTACACCCCAGTGTTATTCCCCGTGAAATCCAGTGTACCTCGCAGAAAGAGATTTAACAATGGTAAGTCTTACCATAAATCTCCTTTTTCATGTAGTTAGATGTTTACAAAAATATATACGCAATCCAATTGCATGCACTTTATGTCTAATTCTGGTGTGGTTATAGTAATGCAGCATATGGTAATGCAGCAGGAGGCATCTGGTATAAGTAGATGTCTCCTGCATGCATGTGTGATCCAAACTTACCGACTATCTGGCTGCCCCATGCGGGATGGGACAACCAGGTTGGTACAGCTGGGGGCCTTGCCTCAGCATCGGTGGGCGGTGGATGGTGTGGACACACAACTGAATCATCACGGCCTTGCCCCAAACTTTTCAATACCCATAATACAGTCACTGAAAAGTGAGGGGGCGGGGCCATGATGATGCAAATAAGAGTGAATCATGTCATCGGCCTCCCCAGCCATCCACTTTAAAGGATAGCTATGAAGAGGCTGGTGGGGAGGGGGGGGGGGGGGGGGGGTAGTGATGCCGGCTTCGGGAGACTTGCCTACCCTTCTGGAAGGGGGGGGCGTGAGCACTACCCAATTTTCGGGAGTCTCCCGGCGGATCCAGGACAGTAGGCAAGTATGGTGTGATCCAGTGCTACTTCTGAAAATGCAGCATTGGATCACTCTGCGACACCATCAGTCAGCTGAGTTACCCTGAAGTTACACAGGCAGACTGCTGCAGCTCCGCCGCTGAGGCCAAGTAATCTCAATCAGAAGACAGAGACCCTGGACTCAGAACTCCGATAAAACAAATGCCAACGCCGCCCTCTCCCCGCTCCCAAATGGCTGCATACTGTCAATCACCTGACGTCTGCCTCCTGCTTTGCAAGCGACAACGCAGGACCTGTACTGCACATATACAGTACGGGTCCTGTGCATGTGCAGTATACTGAACATCTGTGCATTGTGTCTTTTCACAGATAGCGACCGGATCTGAATCAGGCCCTTTGTATATTGACTGATAATGAATTAGAAGTCATTTGTGATATTTTCAGAAAATGGTTTAATAATTATTACTTCAAGTGAAATTCACTGCACTGTTGTGGTGTAACTGCACCTAAATGAAGGTAAGAAATCAACACCTCCACACAAGAGAGGTAATCTTCTGCTGCAATCCTACATAAGGTCGCTGGATAAGTAAAAAATAAGAAGCTTCCAATAGATCAAGATGTACTTTGATCACTTTGAAACATTGGGGGTCATTCCGAGTTGATCGCTCGCTGCCGTTTTTCGCAGCATAGCGATCAGGCTAAAAACCGGCTGTTTTGCGCATGCGTATGGGTCGCAGGGCGCACGCGCCAAGTAATTTCACACAGGGGCGAGCGACGCTTTTCAGTCGCTCTGCTGATCGGAGTGTGATTGACAGGAAGTGGGTGTTTCTGGGCGGAAACTGACCGTTTTCCGGGAGTGTGCTAAAAAACGCAGGTGTGTCAGGCTAAAACGCAGAAGTCGCTGGGGAAACGGAGGAGTGGCTGGCCGAACGCAGGGCGTGTTTGTGACGTCAAAGCAGGAACTAAACTGACTGAGGTGATCGCAATCTAGGAGTAGGTCTGAAACTGCAGGAAAAGATTTTCGAGCAGTTCTGCTAATCTTTCGTTCGCTATTCTGCTAAGCTAAGATACACTCACAGAGGGCGGCGGCCTAGCGTTTGCAATACTGCTAAAAGCAGCTAGCGAGCGATCAACTCGGAATGAGGGCCATAATGCGGCTGATTCTGAGTCACACGCTGTTGCAACCACTTTACTGTCTTTTGCCCTAATTGTGTCTGTGAATTCAAGCTAATGTTAGTAAAAGTCCTTCTCCTAGTGTACAAGTAGGCCGAACTAGCTATCTGGCAGTTATAACAAATACCATCCAAAAGCCTGGGAGAGCACCTGTGCCTCCCTGTGCTTTTCTTAGTGGGCAGAGTTTCTGTAAGGTGAGGATGTGTCATGATGTCATGACATCACGTTGCGCAATAGTATAATAGGTGAAACACTGTAACGCATGAGGAGCCGAGGACACTCTGTAAGTAGATGCCGGTGGCATCAGGGCTCTCCAGATGTTGGCAGCATTGGTGTGTTGGGATGTGGATACCCAAAACCTCTAAGGAGCATTAAGTGGATTACTAAGTTAGCAGAAGTCATTTGACCACATCTCGACTCCCTACCCCTAGGCACCGATGTAAATTTCCATGCAGAGGCAGGCAGACTATGGCACTATAGCTGCCAGAGGACTATAAGTTCCAGCATGCCTTGCTCACTAATCTGTTTATCCTGCCCTCATGTTTTGGTGAAAAGAGGGCAAAGCATTCCACAGAAGTACAAGCCCTATTAGCTATTGCCTGTTTGTAAAATCTGTGTGTAGCTTAATGGTATGGCAGGGCCGTTTATAGACAATTTCGCTCCAGTACAAACAGTAAAAAATATGCGCCCCCCCCCCCTTTCACCTTCCCCTGGACACTTTAAAAACTAAACATTTGCACGCACCTAAGACACATGTGCCACAAAAAAGAGGGCATGGTCTCCTCGTTGCAAGGGGTGTGGCCTCGCAGGAAAAGACTTCCTTACACCCAGTTCTGCACCCTGTACCCCCAGCATCCACAGAAAAAGGACATTTGCAAAGACAGATCCATATAGCAAAAAAAAACAATTGAAAAAAGACAAGTACACATTAAAAAAAAAACATTTAAAAAGCCAAATCCACATTAAATAAAAAAATATATATATTTACACATCCAGATCCACATGAGGACATCTTACTTCCAGGATCCCCAACAGTCAGGCATTTGGTGGCTGGGAAGTGCTGACTGGGCGGGGTCCCTGTCACCGGCCCCTGGCTGAGTAGCCCCGGCAGCCATGGATAGAATAACAGCAGGCAGCCATGGTAAAGTGGATCTAGGCGCTACCATGGAGATATAGACAGCATTGCATTGGCATTTCAAATGGGGTGCCAACTTACAGCAAAACAGAACTCGCTGTCTGGCAGCCAATTAAGAGCGGGAGCCAAACATCTGAGGGGGTGCCTAACCCTAACCCCCCCCCCCTCCCTGCAGCCTAACCCTAACCACCTGGGACGCAGTCTAAACCTAACCCCCTACCCTGCAGCCTAAACCTAACCCCGCCCCCCCAAAATCCCCAGCGGCTTGCCTGATTTTTGTCCCGCTGTCTCCTCGCCCGGGATCCCGACTGTCGGTTTCCGGCACTGGGATGTTGCACTCTTCTGGATGCCAGTGTCGGCATTCAGAAGGGGGTCGGTATTCCGGCATCAGTATTTTGACTGCCAGGATACCGACAGCCGGGATCCTCACTGCTTCCACTTTGTGCATCTTTAGACACTTCATTCCTGCTTGGTGTGCCATTAGATGCAACCATCATGTTACGGAAATGTTAAGGAAAACATACAGTGGAGAAACAATTAGCCGCACTGCAGCACAGCTAATTGTTTCTCCCCCGTATGCTTTTTATGAGTTTCTGAGTTTCATTTCCGCTTTTTCCAAGTTTGACACAAAAATCACACATCTCTGACGTAATCTCACAGGCATGTCTTCCTCAACCACCATGACGAAATGTGCAAAGATCTTCCACTCGCTGTGACCAAACAAAGATGACTACGGCAGTCCAAAAGCAGGTTCAGACACATCAATGGATGAGCTTCACAATAACCAGATGCAGTCTCATTACTTTTCAATCAGCCCTCATATGAACCAGCCAGAGTTGATGTTTCCTCCTCCCTGATAACTGATTCAAGCTTACTTCTACAACTGCTCCTAAAATATTCAAACTCTATGTTCTTTCACCATATGAAACTCAATCTTCCAAAAAGCAAACTAGTAAAATTCTCACCAGCCTACAGAAGTTACAGACCTGACATCTCTGCTTCTGTTGACAACATGACAATAAACTCTACCCCTCAAGCTCACCGTCAATGTGTTCTCCTTTTCTCAGACGGTCCCCTGCTCCCAACATCCTAACCAGGGTGTAGCCAGTTCTTGACATGAGGAGGAGCGAAGTTGGTAAAATAGGCAACAAAGGACTAGGTGTTTCAAAACTCAAATAGCAACATCTAAATACTAGAGATGAGCGGGTTCGGTTTCTTTGAATCCGAACCCGCACGAACTTCACTTTTTTTTCCACGGTTCCGAGCGACTCGGATCTTCCCGCCTTGCTCGGTTAACCCGAGCGCGCCCGAACGTCATCATGACGCTGTCGGATTCTCGCGAGGCTCGGATTCTATCGCGAGACTCGGATTCTATATAAGGAGCCGCGCGTCGCCGCCATTTTCACTCGTGCATTGAGATTGATAGGGAGAGGACGTGTCTGGCGTCCTCTCCATTAGAATAGAGATAGATAGATTAGATAGAGAGAGATTGTGCAGAGTCGCAGACAGAGTTAGTTTACCACAGTCAGTGACCAGTGCAGTTGCTAGTTAACTTTTATTTAATATAATATATCCGTTCACTTCTCTCTGCTATATCCGTTCTCTGCCTGAAAAAAAAAACGATACACAGCACAGTCAGTCACACAGTGTGACTCAGTCTGTGTGCACTCAGCTCAGCCCAGTGTGCTGCACAGTCATCAATGTATAAATTAAAAGCTTATAATTAATTGTGGGGGAGACTGGGGAGCACTGCAGGTTGTTAGCAGGAGCCAGGAGTACAATTATATTAATTAACAGTGCACACTTTTGCTGCAGGAGTGGTGACCAGTGCCTGACCACCAGTATAGTATTGTTGTATACTACTAATATCTCTTTAAATATCAACCAGTCTATATTAGCAGCAGACACAGTACAGTGCGGTAGTTCACGGCTGTGGCTACCTCTGTGTCGGCACACGGCAGGCAGTCCGTCCGACCAGAATTGTATTATTTATTATTATATACCTACCACCTAACCGTGGTTTTTTTTTCATTCTTTATACCGTCATAGTGTCATCCTAATTGTTACGAGTATACTACTATCTCTTTATCAACCAGTGTACAGTGCGGTAGTTCACGGCTGTGGCTACCTCTGTGTCGGCACACGGCAGGCAGTCCGTCCGACCAGAATTGTATTATTTATTATTATATACCTACCACCTAACCGTGGTTTTTTTTTCATTCTTTATACCGTCATAGTGTCATCCTAATTGTTACGAGTATACTACTATCTCTTTATCAACCAGTGTACAGTGCGGTAGTTCACGGCTGTGGCTACCTCTGTGTCGGCACACGGCAGGCAGTCCGTCCGACCAGAATTGTATTATTTATTATTATATACCTACCACCTAACCGTGGTTTTTTTTTCATTCTTTATACCGTCATAGTGTCATCCTAATTGTTACGAGTATACTACTATCTCTTTATCAACCAGTGTACAGTGCGGTAGTTCACGGCTGTGGCTACCTCTGTGTCGGCACACGGCAGGCAGTCCGTCCGACCAGAATTGTATTATTTATTATTATATACCTACCACCTAACCGTGGTTTTTTTTTCATTCTTTATACCGTCATAGTGTCATCCTAATTGTTACGAGTATACTACTATCTCTTTATCAACCAGTGTACAGTGCGGTAGTTCACGGCTGTGGCTACCTCTGTGTCGGCACACGGCAGGCAGTCCGTCCGACCAGAATTGTATTATTTATTATTATATACCTACCACCTAACCGTGGTTTTTTTTTCATTCTTTATACCGTCATAGTGTCATCCTAATTGTTACGAGTATACTACTATCTCTTTATCAACCAGTGTACAGTGCGGTAGTTCACGGCTGTGGCTACCTCTGTGTCGGCACACGGCAGGCAGTCCGTCCGACCAGAATTGTATTATTTATTATTATATACCTACCACCTAACCGTGGTTTTTTTTTCATTCTTTATACCGTCATAGTGTCATCCTAATTGTTACGAGTATACTACTATCTCTTTATCAACCAGTGTACAGTGCGGTAGTTCACGGCTGTGGCTACCTCTGTGTCGGCACACGGCAGGCAGTCCGTCCGACCAGAATTGTATTATTTATTATTATATACCTACCACCTAACCGTGGTTTTTTTTTCATTCTTTATACCGTCATAGTGTCATCCTAATTGTTACGAGTATACTACTATCTCTTTATCAACCAGTGTACAGTGCGGTAGTTCACGGCTGTGGCTACCTCTGTGTCGGCACACGGCAGGCAGTCCGTCCGACCAGAATTGTATTATTTATTATTATATACCTACCACCTAACCGTGGTTTTTTTTTCATTCTTTATACCGTCATAGTGTCATCCTAATTGTTACGAGTATACTACTATCTCTTTATCAACCAGTGTACAGTGCGGTAGTTCACGGCTGTGGCTACCTCTGTGTCGGCAGTCGGCAGGCAGTCCGTCCATCCATAATTGTATTATTATTATAATATATACCACCTAACCGTGTTTTTTTTTTCATTCTTTATACCGTCATAGTGTCATACTAGTTGTTACGAGTATACTACTATCTCTTTATCAACCAGTGTACAGTGCGGTAGTTCACGGCTGTGGCTACCTCTGTGTCGGCAGTCGGCAGGCAGTCCGTCCATCCATAATTGTATTATTATTATAATATATACCACCTAACTGTGGTTTTTTTTTCATTCTTTATACCGTCGTCATAGTGTCATACTAGTTGTTACGAGTATACTACTATCTCTTTATCAACCAGTGTACAGTGCGGTAGTTCACGGCTGTGGCTACCTCTGTGTCGGCAGTCGGCAGGCAGTCCGTCCATCCATAATTGTATTATTATTATAATATATACCACCTAACCGTGGTTTTTTTTTCATTCTTTATACCGTCGTCATAGTGTCATACTAGTTGTTACGAGTATACTACTATCTCTTTATCAACCAGTGTACAGTGCGGTAGTTCACGGCTGTGGCTACCTCTGTGTCGGCAGTCGGCAGGCAGTCCGTCCATCCATAATTGTATTATTATTATAATATATACCACCTAACCGTGGTTTTTTTTTCATTCTTTATACCGTCGTCATAGTGTCATACTAGTTGTTACGAGTATACTACTATCTCTTTATCAACCAGTGTACAGTGCGGTAGTTCACGGCTGTGGCTACCTCTGTGTCGGCACTCGGCAGCCCGTCCATAATTGTATATACCACCTAACCGTGGTTTTTTTTTCTTTCTTTATACATACATACTAGTTACGAGTATACTATCTCTTTATCAACCAGTCTATATATTAGCAGCAGACACAGTACAGTGCGGTAGTTCACGGCTGTGGCTACCTCTGTGTCGGCACTCGGCAGCCCGTCCATAATTGTATACTAGTATCCAATCCATCCATCTCCATTGTTTACCTGAGGTGCCTTTTAGTTGTGCCTATTAAAATATGGAGAACAAAAATGTGGAGGTTCCAAAATTAGGGAAAGATCAAGATCCACTTCCACCTCGTGCTGAAGCTGCTGCCACTAGTCATGGCCGAGACGATGAAATGCCAGCAACGTCGTCTGCCAAGGCCGATGCCCAATGTCATAGTACAGAGCATGTCAAATCCAAAACACCAAATATCAGTAAAAAGCCTCTTTTTTTCTTTGCGTCATGTGCTGTTTGGGGAGGGTTTTTTGGAAGGGACATCCTGCGTGACACTGCAGTGCCACTCCTAGATGGGCCCGGTGTTTGTGTCGGCCACTAGGGTCGCTAATCTTACTCACACAGCTACCTCATTGCGCCTCTTTTTTTCTTTGCGTCATGTGCTGTTTGGGGAGGGTTTTTTGGAAGGGCCATCCTGCGTGACACTGCAGTGCCACTCCTAGATGGGCCCGGTGTTTGTGTCGGCCACTAGGGTCGCTAATCTTACTCACACAGCTACCTCATTGCGCCTCTTTTTTTCTTTGCGTCATGTGCTGTTTGGGGAGGGTTTTTTGGAAGGGACATCCTGCGTGACACTGCAGTGCCACTCCTAGATGGGCCCGGTGTTTGTGTCGGCCACTAGGGTCGCTAATCTTACTCACACAGCTACCTCATTGCGCCTCTTTTTTTCTTTGCGTCATGTGCTGTTTGGGGAGGGTTTTTTGGAAGGGCCATCCTGCGTGACACTGCAGTGCCACTCCTAGATGGGCCCGGTGTTTGTGTCGGCCACTAGGGTCGCTAATCTTACTCACACAGCTACCTCATTGCGCCTCTTTTTTTCTTTGCGTCATGTGCTGTTTGGGGAGGGTTTTTTGGAAGGGACATCCTGCGTGACACTGCAGTGCCACTCCTAGATGGGCCCGGTGTTTGTGTCGGCCACTAGGGTCGCTTATCTTACTCACACAGCGACCTCGGTGCAAATTTTAGGACTAAAAATAATATTGTGAGGTGTGAGGTATTCAGAATAGACTGAAAATGAGTGTAAATTATGGTTTTTGAGGTTAATAATACTTTGGGATCAAAATGACCCCCAAATTCTATGATTTAAGCTGTTTTTTAGTGTTTTTGGAAAAAAACACCCGAATCCAAAACACACCCGTGTCAGGGTAAATACTGGCTGCTTTATTTTTACACTGCAATTTAGATTGCAGATTGAACACACCTCACATAAATCTCTCTCTCTCTGCACATGTTATATCTGCCTCCCCTGCAGTGCACATGGTTTTTCCCAACTGCTAACAAAGTTCCTGCTGCGATCAACTCAGAATTACCCCCATGGGGGGGGGGGGGTCATTCCGAGTTGTTCGCTCGTTGCTGATTTCCGCTATATTGCGATTAGTCGCTTACTGCGCATGTGCAAGGTTCGCAGAACGCATGCGCTTAGTTATTTTACACAAAAGTTAGGTATTTTACTCACGGCATAACAAAGCTTTTTCATCGTTCTGGTGATCGTATTGTGATTGACAGGAAGTGGGTGTTTCTGTGAGGAAACTGGCCGTTTTCTGGGAGTGTGCGAAAAAACGCTGGCGTTTCTGGGAAAAACGCGGGAGTGTCTGAAGAAACGGGGGAGTGTCTGGGCGAACGCTAGGTGTGTTTGTGACGTCAAACCGGGAACGAAACTGACTGAACTGATCGCAATGGCAGAGTAAGTCTGGAGCTACTCAGAAACTGCTAAGAAATGTCTATTCGCAATTCTGCTAATCTTTCGTTCGCAATTCTGCTAAGCTAAGATACACTCCCAGAGGGCGGCGGCTTAGCGTGTGCAATGCTGCTAAAAGCAGCTAGCGAGCAAACAACTCGGAATGACCCCCATTGACGGGCTGAACTGCATGTCAGCTCAATATTGATCGCTGAACGACGTGCAGGAGCACGCTTCGTTCATCGATATTACCTCATACACACTGGACGATATAAGCCTAAAAAATAAACAATAATGACATTTAGTTTATTTTTTAGGCTGAAATTGACCATTGTGTACCCAGCGTAAGCCTTGTTCCTTATTGAAAAATTGAGTGGGATGATCTCTGCACTTGTGTCTTTTGTTACATGAGGAAATTAACCTTTAATAGCAAGGATTATACATGCTTGAAAGTATGAATAATAGTATAAACTGTTTATTATTTTGTGTATAAGATCTTGATACAGTAGATTATTTTCTAAATCATTTGTATCCCAATATTGTAACTACTCATTACATACAAGTGTTACAATTAGTTTAAGCAATGTGTCTTTTTATCAGGAGTGTTATGTAATGGACTCTTGGCGGAATCCTGCATGAGTTTACTACTTTGGTTTCTGGGTTCGCAGAGGTGTAGACAACAATATTATGTTCTGATATTGTGGGCTCTTTGGGGTGATCTCTACTCTTGGAGTATTGTGAGTTATAGAGACAGATTTAGATAATAATGTTAGGTGAATAAAAATCTCTGCAGATAATTATAGAATGATCAGGTAAGTCACATACACAATATATTTGTATTAAGTATGGGCTTCTCGCTTAACAACCAATTTGTTTAGCGACCTAGGGGGTCATTCAGACCCGATTGCACGCTGCAGTTTTTTGCAGCCGAGTGATCGGGTCTGAACAGCGCATGTGTGGGGGTCGCAATGCGCAGGTGCTTCGCTGGCCTGCGCCAGGCAGCGACAGAAACAGCGAAGAAAGCATTTGCAGCGGCGAACACAAGAAGAGGCCGTCCGGGGGATGTAAACTCACCGTTTTCTGGGAGTGTCGAGGAAAACACAGGTGTGCCCGGCCGTTTCCAGGGAGGGATCCTGACGTCAGCTCCAGGAAGGATCACAGCAGCGGAAAAGTCCTGAGCTGTGCAGAGACTGCACACACTTTTTGTTTGTGCAGCTCTCTGCACAAGCGTTTGCATCCCTGCACAGCAAATCCCCCCTGTGGGCGGCGATTACCTGGTCACTGTAGTGCAAAAAATAGCCTGCGTGTGACCAGGTCTGAATTACCCCCCTAGTCGTAGGAACGGAACTCGGTCGTTAAATGAGGAGCATCTGTAGATCGTCTTGGAGAGATTGTAGGATAATATTCTTGGTTTAGTTTACTAATATTATTAATATATATTTTAAATACGCATCAGTGCTGATATTTACACACATAAATATATATACTGTATATATATATTTATGTATGATTGCCAATAAACTATTTACAAGCCTCAATCCATGTATAAGGTAAATAATGTTATCTTATATATAAAATTAATTGGTTTGTTTGTTTGTTTGTCCGTTAATGCATTCGGACACCCCTGCACTGATTGGGATGAAATCAATGTGAGGTGGTCCAGTTGGATCCTGGCTAGGCTTCAGAGGGGGGTTAGGGTCGCGGTTGGACCTCCCGTTGGTGTACTCTGAGCAGAACTTTAAGTACCGAACTTTGAAACCTGTTCTGAGCCTTTCACTGGATAGATTTGGCATTGTACGGTGCGAGTTTACCATTAAAAAAAAAAAAAAACTTGCAAGGACTTGCATTTGTAATAGCCTTGAGCCCTTCAACTCGCAGGCTATTTCATAGTGGGAGTTGCGGTACAAACTCGCATCAAGTTGATGGGAGTTTGTACTTGCACCCTATTACATATGCATATTTCTCCCAAACACTTTAGGATTAAAGGTCTAATTCAGTAAGGATAGCAAATTCTGCTAATCAGAATTTGCTATCCTTTGGATTGCATGCTGGGGGCCGTCCATCGCTGGGCAAGGCAGCCCAGCATGCTGACCGGCGCCTCCCCCCATTGATGAAGCAGAAATTGCGAGCACCTTGCAATATCTGCTTCATCATAAAAAATCTTGATGCCTCCTGCCTGCGCAATGTATGTGGTGTCACGCAGCCGCCGCAATCATGCCCATGACATGCCCCCATTCGCGCCACACCACCCACCATTCGTGCCGCCCCCACAATGCTCTGTCTCCACCCTGAAAACAGAGCAACAGGCAGAGGCGATCGCTTTTTCTGTACTATAAACCCAGCAAATGCTGTCATGCACTTCCATGTCCACTGGGACTATTCTCCATGATCTCTCTGGTACAGCTTCTCATCCTGCAAATGAATATGATGCGCCATGTCCTTTTTTAGTAACAAATCTCTCTCCTATGGAATGTTCTTGTGCTCTCTCCATCATTTCTCTTATCTTTTTTTCCTTCTTAATTTTACAAATTTAATTGTGCTGGAAACCAAAGCTTTGAGGCGTGGCATTGTTCATGTGCAGTAGAGAAATCACCAGGAAAAATAGTGATGCCATGTTGCCAGAGACTAGCACAGTGCCAGAGTCTACTCTGCTATTGGGCCGATGAGGGGGAATGCACTGTGACTGCACACTGGCTCCACCCTATCTTAAACCTCTTCTGCCATACCCAGAAATATGAACTGTACCTTCTAAATATGTTAGGTACGCTTGTCCCAAAGAAAAACAACCAATGGAGACTTCACATAAGTAACTAGACACAGGCAACAACTGTTTCACAATCTCCATTGAACATTTGGCAACCGGAACTTACCTACAGTACACTGACAGAGTGAAATAAATTGAAGGAGGCATAGCGGTTGCTGTAGCGGAGAAATTTGAGCATAAACAATAGCATTCTATGATGCCAAAGTAAAAAGAGAATGAGCTTAGCTTGGTGATGATATTACTTCTACTAGTGCCTGGAAAACACAACTCAGTGGTCAGTGGTGAGAGGACCCACATGATGTGGTGTAAAAGCTGTAGTGGCAACCTGACTATAGAGGCAAGCCAGACAGAGAGGTAGTACAATCTCATTTGGTGCCATTAAGCCAAAAGGACAGTTTGAGAGTTCTGTGGAAGAAGATACCCAGCCTCAGAGAAGATGCAATAGAAAGAACAGGAGCAAAGACTGTGAGCTACTAAGTTCTCCTGATGTCAGGTACAAGGAGGAAAGGTGTGATGAGTGGGATAAATGCCCCTCTCAATGGCAGACTGAGCTGAATAAAGAGCAGAAATAACCAGTCGCTAGGAGAACAAACCTGAGAGTTTCCAGGGTGCAGTGAATGTCAAGAGGAGATGCCCATTCTCTTGCTTATTCTCACCCTATAAGACACATTATGACTCCTATGTCATTAACATATGGATTTGGAGATACTTCTGACAGCACTTCTGTAGTACACAAATGTGCAGCAGAGGCTTAGACAGCAGCACCACACAGAGGTCCATATACACCCTGGCATGTGTGTTGTGAATGTGGGAGAGCAGGCAAGATTATAATGCTGTAATAACACCAAGAGGTGATGCCTTATCCCTGTTTAAGTTGACATGGTAGATATATTATGCCTGTTGCCTTACCTACAGCAACCGGAGCAGGACATTCCATAGGAACCCATGTGTCCTGGTGCTCTTCCCGACGACATCCCTTAACAGAGAGCGAGACAGGAAGTGCAAGACAGGAACATGAATCACTGCATAGTCACCTGTATACATAGCATCATGTGCAGGGGTTAGGAGAATGCACCCTAGACAAGAACCGCAATCCTGTGTTATTTCAGTGGAGGTTCCTGGGATCAAACAGAACATATCAAGTGTCAGTGGAACCGGAGGTCTCCAACTGCAAACTGAGAAAACCTTGGCTAGTGAGCACCACGGAACTGTATGACCAGCATCCTGTTGTTTATATGTGAAACCAATCCTAGAGTCTGAGTCAGATTTCAGCTAAGATTACTTCAAGGCTGAGTCAACAGTCTACTAGTATTAGATTGTTTATGTGGATAACGAGGTCCAGCATTAAGTAATTGAGATATTAAACATTTCACTATTATCTTTCCCTTACCTGGGTTGCAGACTGAGAACCAATCAAGTTAAAGTTTGCATATTTCATACAGGTATCCATTCTATAATTTGTGCTGAGGATTATGAAATGACAATGTCCTGGATTCTGTTTTATCCTGTTTGCTTCTCACACCTACTGTATTTACCAGTGATCATATATTTCCATAGGCGTGCGCAGCACATTTTATTAGGGGGTGCACCATCGGAGGGGTGTGTCTAGCACCGCCTTTTGGGCGTGTCTAGCACCATCTATTGACGGTCAACGCAATATAAAATATCCACCCTTGTACCAATCCTAATAAAGCAGATACATTGTCAGATGTTGTGGTGTGCACCAAACAAACACCCCTGATGGCACTCACTGCAATTACACTGCTCCTCCTCAGCCTGGTCTGGCTCCCCCTCTCTTTCCCCTGCAAGCTGCAGCAGCTTACTTACAAGTCAGTAACTCACTGACACTGACAGTCGCAGACTAGTACTGCTGCTGCTGCTGGGAAAACGAGTGACGTGTCAATGCTGCTGCCGACCGCCTGCCAGTATTGAATTTGTCTTCCTAAGAGGAACGCTGGCTGCATGCTGATCCTCATCAGTGGCTGGCATTGGCATAGCATAGAAGGAGAGAGGTGGGCATGTGGCGGGTGTGGCAGGTGGGCGTGCGATCATGTTTTTGTACATGGAGGTGGAGCCGGGAGTTTGAAAGCCAGTGGCAGTGGCACCCTTGATTAACCCAGGCGTCCGGTCAGTAATGCAGTCCTGACAAGGTGCAACGCAGAGGGGACAGTAATCAGCCTGCTCGGCGATCATTGCATCAGGCATGTGAGATTGGGGTGCCAGACATTAGGGGGTGCCTGTGCGCACCAAGCAACCCCCCTGCGCACACCTATGTATATTTCACTTAAAGCCAAGACAAACCATTATTCCGTCATCTCCCCTGTATTTTCCAGTAATAATCGTGCCACATTGGCTTTTCCTCCATTCAACTGTATATCAGACAGGGATCCTTCCAGTGATGGGAAGAAATCACCTACTAACTGCTGCCAGCCTATGGAGGAGACCTGAGTGGATGCGCTGCAACACATTCTCCTAGTGACATGCTGAGCCATATTTACATTCCCCAAGAGGGGTTACAACATCTATGGTTTATCACATTGTTACCCTTGAGTATTTAACATGCAGATCTTTTTTTATTTTTTAAATGCAGTTTAGCAGATTCCTTAAAATCACCAGATGAACGCTGTTCAGTTTAAATCAATGTGCAACAGATCATACAGCTCAAACATAAGCTTTTTGCTTCCCTTCAGGAAACATTACTTTGACACTGTGCTGCTCCATGTGAGAGTCACTGTAAAATCACTTGTTTTAGGGCAATGTTTTTCCTGCTGCAATTCTAAAGCCACATGGAAAACAACCACCACAAATCAATCACTTGTATTGTATGAAAAGTCTTAGCGGCCAACAAGCAATAAACTATCATATGCCCAGTACAAGTCAGACTCATACAAAAAACAGAATGGAAAACTGGTTGCCTTGGGCTTTTGCACCAGGTTAGTAAAACAAGCCCATAGCAGTTTGATTTTTTTTCTTGATCTTAACCACTGAACTGTCAGGTTTGTACTCTAAAATTTGCTTAGAAATTGTCAGGGGGTGAGGGTGGGGAGGGTTAATGAGAGAATTAGGTGAACACGTATTTAAACTTATCCAAAAGTATTTAATTTTTTTTTTTTTTAAACTACTTTTTTTTATATTTGTAAACCACCAGAACATCGGGATGATCGCAATGTTACTTTTTCCCAGCGGCTGCCACCAGGTACACAATAGGTGGTCTGGGAGGAAGAGGTTAATTTACTTTTCCCCAGTGGCTGCTAATGTCTGCAGCCACTGGGTGCAGGGTCCTGCTGTGCTGACCGATCAGCAGTGATGGGCAGCACAGCAGACACTGGGGGAGGGTGCAGGGAATTAGAGGGACTGGGAGGTCTTTCTGAGTGCAGCAGTTGCGGAAAGATGCTCCTGCTGCAGCTGCTTACACTGTGTATTTGACTGGTCGCATTGCTTGCGACCAGATCAGATAATGCACTGCTTGGTGTGGGTGCAAACAATGCAAGGAAGCAGCACTGATAGCCACTCCAATCACATCTGAAATCAGGCCCAATATGCATAAAAAGTCATCACAATCTAATGGCCTCATATTTTATATATATATATATATATATATATATATATATATCTCAGTAGCCCACTTAATTAAACCATAAATACACCCTTGTTTATGACATGAATATATCAGATATGAAAGGCACATTTCAAGACTTTGAGATAGTTAAAGTATATAGGCCCTCATTCCGAGTTGATCGGTCGCAAGGCGATTTTAGCAGAGTTACACACGCTAAGCCGCCGCCTACTGGGAGTGAATCTTAGCTTCATAAAATTGCGACCGATGTATTCGCAATAATGCGATTACTAACTACTTAGCAGTTTCAGAGTAGCTCCAGACTTACTCTGCCTGTGCGATCATTTCAGTGCTTGTCGTTCCTGGTTGACGTCACAAACACACCCAGCGTTCGCCCAGGCACTCCCACCGTTTCCCCGGCCACTCCTGCGTTTTTTCCGGAAACGGTAGCGTTTTCAGCCACACGCCCCTGAAACGCCGTGTTTCCGCCCAGTAACACCCATTTCCTGTCAATCACATTACGTTCGCCGGAGCGAAGAAAAAGCCGTGAGTAAAAATACTTTCTTCATAGTAAAGTTACTTGGCGCAGTCGCAGTGCGAACATTGCGCATGCGTACTAAGCGGATTTTCACTGCGATGCGATGAAAAATACCGAGCGAACAACTCGGAATGAGGGCCATAGTACCAACTAACTCCTGTCATTTTTCAAACACAGCCTGTAACATGACTGCTAGAAGCTGCTTGGCTGGTACTTTATCTCTCTCTTAGTCTTAGTACATAGACCCCTATGTCATGACATTGGCCTGTAATGACAGTTAGTATGAGCTCTGACCCACCCTATTAGTGTCAGTGATGTCACTTTCAGAGAGCTCTGGCATAACACACAGACTCCAAACACTTCTGTTGAAATTATGAAAAAAAGACACTCCCTTACCTCCCAACATTTGGGGAAAAAAGAGTCACATACAAAAAGGGGAGCGGCACATTGTGCTCCCAGTGCACATCACAATGTCGGTGTGGCCACGCATTATGACCCCATTGCTCATCATGGAAGAGGTGTGCCCAGTGATTCTCGACTCTGTTTAGATGTCACGTACGTGTGTAGTAGTAACCATTCACTGCTTCTCTACAGTGCAGAGCAGAAGATAAAAGAGCAGCCTACCAACCCCCCATCCCTCCTGCGATCAGGAAAATGCCTGAAAAGTAGGAAAATCTTGCCAAAATAATGACAGCTGGGAGGTCCGAGTGCACTCCTGAAAAACAACCATTAACAACATCACAACATTAGTCACAAAAAATCTACAACACTCTAGAAGAAAGGAAAAGGCACATAGGGATGCACAGGCGATACACAGATAGAAAAAACATGCACCTCTTTATCAGGAAAGCTGAACTTACAACTCACTATGACAAGGGGACAGGGTCAGAGATTGGAGAGGGCATGTAGGGCACAGTGATGCACAAAGGGCACAGTGATGCAAAATGGCAAACATACACACCTCTGTGGAGGGACATTACTTACATTTACTTAAAACTTGGCATAAATTGTGAGTGGATGATTATGACAGCTACAGGTAGTGTCTGATTGGACAAATGCATATAAGACACACCTAATAATGAAACTGAAGTCATTCTGCAGCAGCTGGGATTTAAGATTTTTTTTTTTTTTAAACAAGTGTTCCGTGCACTGTAAAAGTGTATTAACTATTCTATTTGGGAAGGGCAAGGCCACCCATATATTTATTAGTGTGGACTAGACACTGCATTAACAGACTCCAAGCTAATTGGACAATTATCTGCACTCTCCGGCCATTCACTGTACTAATTGTGGACTGCATGTTTTAGCATCTTTGGTACTAGAGATTGCAATCGTGTTTACCATGGACGGAAAACATAAGAACCATCAATGGTATGAAACCATGTAATGTTATACCATCGACGGTTGCTGCATTCGTTGTTTCATACATGCGTGCTGCATTTATCTGCTGGGAAATGGGGACTACGCCCACAGAGGAAAAAGAAAACCATCAGATGGTGGGCCAATGGCTACCATCAATTGAGTGAAACTAGTCCGCCCACTGCCGTAGATGGTAAAAACATCTGACATCAACCATCGTTAATCATTGATCAATGATTTCTAATTCGATGGCCATCCCTATTTTGTACTCACAGGCAAACCACACCTTCAGTATTCCTGCTGCATCTGCTCCTGTTACTATGGGGAAGGAGGCATATTTGGCCCCTATGCAAAGATTTTCACAGCTCACGTTTGCAACCAACACTGAATAGATCATATATATATATATATATATATATACACAAACAAAGAACCCAGCACTCACCAAAGTAAACTCACTTATCCTCAACAATTCAATAAATAAATGATGGGGGTTTAGTTGGTGGATTGGCCAATGCACGGAAGACTGCATACCGATTTTCAAGGTACCCCACCTTCATGCACCCCTGTGTGGACTTTATTATCCTGAACCTGTCTCAGCTGTTCCTTAGCAATCATCTTTGAGCCAGTGCAAAAGGTGACTAGTGTACCTTTAAAAGCCATAAAGGTATGGCAGGTACACATTAAATCTAGCAGGCAGATGATGTGTGTAACAGCAGTGAAGTAGTCAGGTTTTAAGACTCTGTGATAGTGTAGGACCTGCATGAAGGTGGGGTACCTTGAAAATCGGTATGCAGGCTTCCGTGCATTGGCCAATCCACCAACTAAACCCCCATCATTTATTTATTGAATTGTTGAGGATAAGTGAGTTTACTTTGGTGAGTGCTGGGTTCTTTGTTTGTATTTATTAGAGCAATGTGGTCATGGGCTACATGCACCCCGCCCTGTGAGTGGTAAGTACAGCTGTGTACCCCGCTTTTGCGGTGGAGAGTGCTGTGTTACATGCACCCCACCCTGTGAGTGGTAAGTGCATAGCTGTGCCCCGCTTCTGGTGTGGTGAGTGCTGTGTTTTTTTCTCTGTGTGTATATATATATATATATATATATATATATATATATATATATATATGAGCAATTTTTTTTTTACTTTTTTTTTTGTCCAGCCTTATGTTACATTTGCAGTTAACTGAATAAATGCCCAGTGTTCATCAACACGAAACCTTCATCACTTTTGTCACTTTTGTACTTCTATACCTCCACTTGTATCAGATGTGGATAGAATGGCTCTTTTCTGTTGTTGGTACACAATGAGTAATTGAAAAGGGTTGCAGGTGAGATCCTTCTATGATCTCAAACTAGATTTTCCAGATTGAAATTTAACTGTAGACTACCGTTAAACATCTACATGATTTTTACATAGGGCGGTTCACTTATTGATGCAACTCAGTGACCATGGTTATGGGTAGATGCTCACAAAAATATGGTAGCATTCTATAAATAACTTCTGAAATTATTTTACAGCTATTATTTGGATAATCAATCAAAATTGTTTCAAGATATTTTTTTTTCCATTTATCAAGAAAGAAAGAAAGAAAGAAAGAAAGAAAGAAAGAAAGAAAGAAAGAAAGAAAGAAAGAAAGAAAGAAAATGGGTGTAAAATACAGAATGATGCTGCATTATGCTAATTATCATGGTGAATAAACAGATGTCTACCCACACATCTCACAAGATTTAATTCTTTACTAGTCTGGTCAGAAACACATGGCACTTTTGTTTGTAATTTCTAAATAGTTAATTTGGAGAACTGTCCGTACTGCAGTTGCCATCTGTCAGGACAAAAAAAAAAAAAAGAGATCCCATTTTGTCAATCATTAAAATAGCTCTTACAGACAATACTAAACTATATAGAAATGCAACAGTCGTAGGTCTGGGCCTTTGTGCGATTATTTTTTATTAATAATTTGTTTCTGAGACAACTGATACTAATGTTATTTTTGATAGTTTCATGTTCCATAACAGGCTCGTCTATTCTCCTGCAATGTCTGGGAGACTCCAAAATTTCAGGTACTTTACGCAAACTCCCAAAACAAAAAGATCTGGGGGCTTATTGATGAGATCAAGATGGAGGCCGAGATGTAATAAAGTCAGAGTTCGGCTGACGAGCAGAATGCCAACTGAACTCTGACGTTTTTTAAAATTGGCAATCATTTACAAGGCATGGTTACAAGACTGCCCCTTTAGTAAAAAAAAAAAAAGTCCAAGTTCGGCCAGCATCCCACACGTCGGGCGAACTCGGACTCAATTACATCCTGCCCAGTTTGTGAATTGAGTCATTGCGGTCCCACTACCTACTGGAACAATCCTGCAGACCCCAGGAATGTACAGCACTGGGGCGCACAATGGCGCTATTCATGAGGCCTAGGCCCCACATAATGGGCAGCCCAGCTTGACCTCCGCCCCTGGAATCTACCAGGTAAAAAAAAAAATCAGTAATCATGCATCATAGAAAAGGTCAGGAAAGGACTGGGGGGGGGGGGGGGAGGAAATACCTTTTTTTAGCTATGTACTATATGTTCTGACAAGAGAAAGTATAGGGCAGATTTTTGTGGGGGACCCCTTATATTCCAACGTTAATAAAATGTAATTTTAGGGGTTAAAATGCTGGTTTACACATAAATACACTTTTTGTCAAGGTAAATAGGACTTTTGTTATGTGGGTGCTTTACAAGCAGATTAATGTGTAAACCTAACCCTGACATTCATACATTTCCCAGTCATACATAGTCTACAGCCATTATTTACTCAATGTAAGAGCACTTTAAGTAGTATCTGCCCACACTTTATGGAGCGTGACACTGGCCTGTCACTAAGCTGCTCCCATAAGGCATCTAAGCATATATATTACTATTGATTTTTAATTGATTGTAACTTATTATACAATAGATCAGAGCTCCAACTGTCAGCTTTGTAACAGGGAAATCAATGATGTTCCTAAATAAACATTAATGTTATGTGAAATCATTCCATTACATGAATGCACAGGTACATTACTATGACAGGGAAAGTTCAATGAACGGCACATACTTGAAAGTGTGAAGAAGCATGAAGGAAAGGGGGGATGGGATGTGGGTAATTTTAATTATGGAACCAAGAGAGACAATATAAATAAAGAAAAGTGGAAGAATACATTTAAGATAAGTTACAGGAGAGAACAGAACATTACAATTAGACGTGTATATCTCATATACCAGGCCTGGCAAACCGGTGCCTCTACAGTGTTGTGAAACTATACATCCCAGCATGTCCTGCCAGTTTTAGCATTCCCTAATAGCAAAACTGTGGCAAGGCATGCTGGGACTTTTAGTTTCACAACAGCTGGAGAGCCACAGGTTGGCCAGGCCTGCTTTATTCTATACAACAATTTGTGACACGATTTTGGTTGATGTACTACAACTCCTATTGGGTTATATGTATTCCAAACTCTTCAATCATGCTGGGAGATGTAGTGCCAAAGCTTCCCTACTACGGCCAGTCACAGGAATGTGGAACACCACCACAACAGCAGAGTAGTGGATGCAGCTCTTCATGTAAATAAGGGTTGTGGTATTTGGGCGATGTGTAGCAAGTAATAGGGTCTATAATTCAAACACATTCTTATATACTAATTACTAGAGCTGCAGCCATCTGAACTAGGATTACTGTTTCATATTACACCAGGAATCAGTTGCCCAGTCTTCTTTTATTACTTGGTGAATGAGATATACTGTAAGCAGTGTATGATTGTAGAACTGAAAGGCTGAGCATGCACTACCTGCCCTTGTGGTTGCATTCAATGTCTTTGAATGGCTAGGAACGCCATGTTTTTAGTTAAAGCGAGCTGGAGATGCACAGATTGCCCACATTACATGTAGATAGTCGCTTAATGAAAGTGTTGCTATCGTTGCTGCAGAACACAGCGAGAGTGGTCGTGCTTTCATGAAAAGGAACAAAAAAAACCTGTTTCTGTCTTGGTTTCGATTAGTTTATGTGCTGGGCTTGTGAATTCTTGCTCCTCAGCCCTTTGATCAGACAGCTTGCTTGGACAATTCACACCTCTCCACAAACTGCCTCTCGCTTCCTGTGTAATGGGATCAACAACTGTAAACAGCAGCAGCTGTAAAAGCGCCATTGCAAAAGCCACATGACGTATTGTTTAATCCATGCCCAGTAGGACCATGTGCTCTGCATTTTAGTTTATGTACCAATATTCCAAAAATGTGGTTGCTGAAACAAACCTATTTGGTAATACTTTTTACAGCCATTATTTCTGCTACTATAAATCCTTGCTATTTCATGGTTTTATTTTATAGCTTGCACATAAATGAATAGTCACCATTATAAAAAAAACAAATTACCCCCATTGTGGCTATTTTCATAATTCCATACTTGTAAATAGAAGCGAATGCAGCCACTATGTACAAGAGCATCTGATACATATGTGCAGTATTGTTTTTTTGCCTCTTGGAAGAATAACAACCAATTTAAATGCAATACAGAACATGCAAACATTTTAGCCTACGCACAGTATAGGAAAGGTGACAGCGCATGTGCTTTACAGTGACAACAAAAACCATATACTGTTTAAAACAACCAAATTTAAAAACCAACTATAATGATGTCCCATCACACGAACCAGAAAAATTAACATAAGCAATTACCATCAGGAGAACAGCCTACTGTTAATGTCAGTATTGATGTATGTGCAGATAATAAGGGTGGCAAACAAAGAAATTGTCCGATGGATGTTACATAGGAACAATATATTAGATATATATTTCTACCACACAAACAGGAGAATTCAGACTGTACATTCCTGCAGTCAACCTAAGGCCCCATCTATTTTTTCCTATAGATTAACCCTTTTTATGGTTTAAACAAACATGGTTTATAAAGCAAAAGGGTCTTTTTAACAGGCTCCCTGCTGCATAGTGTATTTTAATAGCATTGTAAATAGAACAGTGCGACAACAGCACACACTGATGGCATATCTTAAATGCTGTGACATTTATATAGAGAACGTGTTACCACAAACCCATGCCATGTAACCTTTCCATTAATAAGCCTCTTCACATATACCAGAAAATGATGACAGCAGCAAGATACACTGAATATAGCAGAGGTGGGGCTCTTCCATTGTTGTGAATCCTCTAGACACAGCATACCAGGATATGTAGTTCCCTAACATCTAGATAGTCACATTGTTCCCCATCTCTGAAGTATCGGATGGCTGTGCCACTGTCAACTATGGACTAAAGAAACATTCACACATGATATTAAAAGACAAGTGACCTATTCCCCGGAAATAAAACAAAGTCTTGGCAAATACAAAATCTATTGCACAAAGCTATTTGAGCTAGAACATCCATTCAATGTGGTATATTCAGTGTGAGGTTTTTTTGTTTAGAAGTGGAGATGTTGCCCATAGCAACCAATCAAATTCTAGCAATTATCTTCTAGAAGGTGGTAGATGAAAAAGTAGAATCTGATTGGTTGTCACGGGCAACATCTCTGCTTCTAAAAAGCTCACACTTTAGTAAATATACTCCTAAGAGTATACATTTTCTAGGTGAGGTCTTTAACCAAAAGGAGGCATGTTTTAAAAGGACAATAGGGATGTCTAAGTGAGCATGTGACACACATAATAAACTGACGCATAGAGTAAGTAGCCAGAAACTAACACTGGGGATTATTTAACAAATATATTTACAAATGCCGTGTAACCCATAGCAACCAGAATCTGAATGGTTGTTATGGATTATAATACATAGTATTATTTTACCAATTAAACCCTTATAGATAAATTACCACAAAGGCATGTAAATAATATTTGGTGTATCTGTTTTACAATGACAAAACCAACAAACCACGTAAACAAATCTCTATATACAGAAAAGCAATGCTGATCAACTGACACAACAAGATAGATCATTTCTTGAATATTTTATTTTGATTTATATAGAAATACTTAAAAAAACATGAAGTAGCACCATTACTTAAGTTTTACCTTTATTTATGTAGAACTTTAAATGTCAGAAAAATAAAACTCTTGATACAATTTCAAATCTTGTCTCAGCAAATATAATATTAGTATTTTGACCATGAGGTTAAAGGCCCTTTATCATAAAATAAAATATACTTTTTTTTTTTAAACTTTGTTCAGTAAAGTACATTTACGCTCAAGTAACATCACCTACATATACATAAACAAGTAGTAAACAAAATGTATTAAAATAGAAATACTAAACTAGAGTGGTGCAACAGAATTTTGTAATCTCCACTGAAATCTATTTATACAAATGTAGAAAGGAGTCAACGGTTCTTCCGGTTGGCTTAATATGCTCGTACATTTCAAATTTTGTAATATAGAATAAAATAGGCTTTATATCACAGAATACAAAAAGACGCTGGGTGAAGCAGAGTTAAAACATTGTTTTTTAAGAACCCATATATATATAAAAAAAAAAAAAAATCTCCATCCCAACACAATACTGTTCAAAACACTTTGCAGTTTATGGTCGTGTGTTTTAACTCCTCCCCCTCCCCCCGCCCCACCCCTTCACCTGTGATATTAAAATAATACAGTGTTCTTTGCCAGAAGGCCATACTAAAAATAAAAGATTTAAACCCAGCTACAAAAAAAGTTCACTGAACTTAAATTAAAATACTTGTAAACATCTTTGCAATATGAAATATAATTTTTCAAGTCAAAAAAGAATAAAATACTTCAATCTGTATTAATGCAATTCATCTTTAAAACCTTTAAACGTGTTTTATAATTATATATATATTTATAGAAGATATGTTAGAATTTAATATTAACTTTGTTAAAGCTGCAGTATCACAGGATTTCTTTAAAGGGAACGTTTCAGAGTTTCAAAAATAAAATCATACAACACAAAAAGTATTTATACTGCTAGCTGCAGTATCACAGGATTTCTTTAAAGGGAACGTTTCAGAGTTTCAAAAATAAAATCATACAACACAAAAAGTATTTATACTGCTAGAAATCGCACAGCTTGTCAAAATGAAATGTTATCCCTAAAGCCACATATGAGCACAAGATAAAGTAAAAATATTTTGGAAGTCTATCTTGAAAATAGGAGGGGGGGGGGGGGGGGAAAGGTTTATCAGGTTTTTATTAAATTTCAGAGCATGCAATAGATTTAGTAATCTTCCCAAGCTACAATACATGGCCAATGGGAATTGTTCAGCAAGTTCCCATAAAATATATATATTTTTTTTTTATGCTATAAAGAAAAGAAAGTGCAGATACTGCAGCTTTAAATGCCATATTCCCACTTGGCAAGGTAGAAACATTTCTAGTGTAATAAGAGCCCTTGTCCCAACAACTCCAGGCATTGCCATCATGTTTAACCCCTTAAAAGCCAAAGAGGTTAAAAATTGGCCACGTGACAAATATTCCAGACTGATTGAGAACAGGCCCTGCTGCAATGGCAGAAATATCAGATGCATCAAATCAATATTGCTTCTGGAGTGGGTGCATGTTAATTGGTTGCCGCCAGCTATTTACATCATGATGCGAGAGCGGGTACCACTGAGAGTAATGCACAAAAAGGGGCCCTTGTTCAATGAAACATGCACTTAACTCATTTACTTGACATCTGCACCCCCTGTATAAAACTATAATTTGCCTTTGGAATTGCATGAAAGGCTGCTAACAAAAGACATCTAGAGCCCCTCCAGCATATAAAGCGTGAGGGCATAGAGAGAAGCAACATCACAATATTATATATATATATATATATATATATTATTTGTATATTAATATATTACAATATATTAATATATTAAGGTTCTTGGTAAATAATATATACACAGAGAGAGCACAGGCACCCTGTGTACAGGTAGGAATGGGTGGGGGTGCCAGGTCTCCATAGTACATGGGGGGAGAAGGCTGCTGCTGCTCAGTTAGGAGAAGATGCGGATGGCCTGAGTGACGTCTGTGTGGCACACCGGGCACTGCGGCGCGTTCTTCTCGCAGATGCGGTTGGCACACTCCATGCAGAAGAGGTTGTGCCCGCAGGGCACCAGGGCAGCGATCACCTCGCTCTCAAAGCAGATGGAGCAGTCGCGGCTGCCCTTCCGCCTCATGCCGGACGAAGAGGAAGACGAGCTGGAGGAGGAGGAAGAGCTGCTGCTGCTGGATGAGGAGGAGGAGTCCATGTTGGTGTAGGCGGAGTAGCCGCTCAGGCCGCCGCCGGGGTCACTGCGCACCCTGCGCGCCAGGGGATGCGGCTCGGGGACCGCGCTGCTGCCGTGCAGAGGCGGCGAGAGCCGGGGCGGGGCAGTTAGCCGCCGGTGGTTGGACAGCAGCCCGTTTGCGTTGTGCTGGTACGGGGGGGACAGGGCGCCTGTGCCGTTGCGCTCATACTGGGACCAGAGCACGGCCGGGCCGCCTGGGGGAGCCGGGGCCGGGTCAAATGCGGAGTCGTAGGCGCTGTCGGTGCAGTCCGGGGAGGCGCTGTCGGCGTACACGTAGCCATTGCCGTTGTTGTTATTGTTGCCGTTGTGGGTGTAGCTGAGGGCCGGGCTGGGCGGGCTGTAGTCCGCCATCCGGGGGGTGCCCCCGTAGTAGGAGTCCGTGGAGGCGCTGCCCAGGGAGCTGGAGCTGTCGTTGCGGTAGCTGGAGAACGCCTTGCGGGCCCCGGAGCCGCCGCCCCCCGGGCTGGGCTTGCCCCACAGGCTGCCCGTGCCCCCATGCAGATCGAAGCCCACGTCCGTGCCGTTGGCGTGGAAGTCGTTCTCGTCAGTCAGCTCGATCAGCCCCCCGGTGCGCACTGCGATGTGAGCCTCGATCTCCTCCCGAGCACGGTCCACATTCTCCGGCATGCCGGTCACCTCGAACACCGGCTCCTTGTCCCGGCTGGGGGTGACGATGTAGGTGTGCGTCTGCTGCTGGATCCGCTTGATGGTGGCGCCCTTGGGTCCGACCACCAGCCCCACCACCCTGTAGGGCACCCGCACCTGGATGGTAGTCTGGCCGGGCAGATTGGGGGGTCCGGGCACCGAGCCCCCGTTCAGGGCGTTCTTATTGCGGGAAGCCCGGATCATGGAGAAGTGCTCGGCCGCCGAGATGATCTCCCTCCTGGCCATGGCCACATCTTCCTTCCTCCCAGTCACAACAAAGACTGGCTCCTCCCCGCGCACCGGGGTCTTGATGTAGGTGTTGGTCTTCGCCCGCAGGGCTTTGATTTTACAACCTGGGGAGCAAACGGGGACAGAGAGGGCGATCAGTCCGGGTGCGAGACACGGCAGCGTGTCACATTATACACAGCGGCAGCAGCGTTGTACACATTACATACCAATGCACTGGGCGACTACTCCGGCTGGCACATCGGCTACATCATACACACTACAGAGCATCCTATGCACCATATACACACACACTGCACAACAGCACCATATGTACACATACATTGCACAGCAGCATCACCATATATACACTGCACAGCATCATATGCACCATATACACAAACACACTGCACAGCAGCATCACCATATATACACACTGCACAGCATCATATGCACCATATACACAAACACACTGCACAGTAGCATCACCATATATACAAACATTGCACAGCATCATACATATATCTATACATACACACTGCACAGCAGCATCATCACCGTATGTACACACTACACAGCATCGTATATACAGACATTGCACAGCAGCAGCACCCACACGCAGTACATGGGACAAAGCAGCAGCAGGCGGGCAGGCTATACACACAGAGCCCCCTGGGAGCCGCAGCAGCAGCACCCCCGTCACACAGGCAGTGGCATGGCTGGTGCAGGGGCTCCGCGCTCCCGCTGCCTGGGCACATCCCCGCCACCTCTCTTCTGGCTCTTACCTTGTCTACCAACTATCTCGGCCACATGCTCGGAGCTGGGCACCGGGACGCACTCGGTCATGTTGACGCTCTTTTTCCGGGGCTCGTTGTCATAGATGGAGCTCTCGTCATTGTCCAGCCCCAGGAGGGAGAGCTGGTCCAGGGCGATCTGAAGAGCCCGCTGGTCATCCAGCGTCTCCACGCCGCCGCCGCTCCCGGTCCTCTCCATGTCCGCAAAGAGCGAGCTGGGCATGGTCGGGCTCCCCCGCTCCTGTCGCCCCAGTGCTGGTGCTAGGTGCAGACACAAAGGAGAGCGAGGTGGCCGGACGGCACGGAGGGGAGGGTGGCTGTTCCTGCGGGATGTCCGCAGCCCTCGCTGTCAGTCGGGACTGTGAGGGTCAGCCCCACCTTCTCCAGCGGGATGCAGGCGCAGCTCCCCGACTACTTCTTCTTTGTGGGCAGCCTGTGCAGCAGCGGCGGCGGCAGCAGGCAGGGATGTGTGAGGAGCGGCCCCTCCCCGGCTCACTCAGCGTTTTCCTCCCCTCCTGTCTGAGCACTGCAGCCAGACGGCACTAGAGGGGGATAAGAGGGCGTGACGTCACCCGCCGGGCTGACAGTACAAAGGGACTGACACCGGCAGAAACGGCAGCTATTGGTTGCATGCGGCTCTGGAGGGCGGGGCCTTGCCCTCGGGCGCCGCCCCCCTTCACGCCTCTACAGCGGGGAAACAGAAATACTCCTTTCTTTGTTGTCTAATGCAGAACAATAAAGCCCGAGACGCTGGTATAGGGGAGCTCCATCCATTACACCACCGGCCCGACATGCCACGGTGTGTCCGGGAGTCATGCCCCGGTCCCGGAGGGCTTCGAATTGGCCGCCGACCCTGCTTTACCTCCCCAGCCGCTCACGGAGCAGGGCAGCAGCTCTGATAGCATGCTCCTAGATCTCTGCATCATTGTCTGGGACTGACCCAGCATCATACCATTGTAGGTGCATTGTGCAGAGAACATGTCACTAGCATCCTTTGTGTGATCAGAATCCTTCCTCTTATCAGATCATTTATGTGTTTATTAACCCATCATACAGTTCCCTCCGTTATGCCTTTCTAATTAGTAGGCTCGCAACATACATTTCATTGTATATGTAGACAACTGGAAATTGTTATCTCACGCTAGTAATGTGGACTCCAGACAAAGCCTTCCCAGCGGTAATGACTCTTCATACATCGCATTGTTACTATACTGGTGCTCAGGATGGTGCGAGTGAATGTTCTGTGTGCACATGGTGCAGATCTAGTGTACAATGATCCACTAGTCCCGACAATAACGTTACACTGGGGTACAGCTGTTATTCACCTAACTGAGGTTATTCACGTCTGCCCCAGCCTAGGAGAACAACCCCTATAACCCATTACATGACACTGGCCCATTCCATTATAATCCCCTACAGCACACTAACCCATTCCATTATAATCCCTTATAGCACACTAACCCATTCCTCTATATAACCACTCCAGGACATTGATCTATAACTCATCTATAACGCTTTATAGTATACTGACCCATCTATCTAGAACCCCTCATGGCACACTGACTGTTCCCCTACAATACACAAAGCATATCTCAACCACTCCTTCCATAACCCCTCATATCACCCCTATAGCACACTGACCCCATCTCTCTATAACCACTTATAGTATACTGACCCATTCCTCTCTAACCCCTTATGGGCACAGGCCCATTCATTTCTAACCCTCATAGCACACTGACCCAGCCCCTATATTCCCTTATTGCACACTGATCCATCCCCTATGTCTCCTCATTACACATTGACTCATCCCTTGATAACCCCTTAGCACACTGACCCTCTATAACTCCTTACAGTACACTGACCATCCCACTATAACCCCCTAATAGCACAGTCACTGACTGACCCATCCACAATCACTGCAAGTTTACCGGACAGGGAATAACAACATCCTCAGCAGAGGTCAGTAAGTGGTGCCTCTGCTAAGTGATGATACAGACTGCAGAAGACATGTAAACTTCTTGCTCCGAATACCACATACTTATTACAGGGCCTCACATGGGACATGTGTGTGACTTCATTCTGCACCTGCTATATATAATCCTCATCTACAGTACCTAGAGTACAACACCAGCAGTGGTTGCTCACTGGGGACCATGGCTACTCTCCCTGGATTAGGGATATGTCCAGGCATGTGGGGAGCTAATACTTAAGACCTCCTTTGTTCTGCACCATTGTACTGTCGCAGTACTGAAGCAGACTGAGATACACGAGGTCAGTAAGATACAACATGTCAGTCTCCTTAGCATGATTAGAACCACACCCTCTGCTATAACACAAAAGGCTGCATGCTTGCTTCTTGTGTTTGCCAGTCTGCTATGTAAATGGCTGCACCATTGCAGGTAGTATACTGGTGTCGGTATTTATTGCTGTGACATGCCATTTCCTCCGGATGTTTAGCTCATGTGCAGACCTGGACTGCTGACCCACCGACCCCCACTCTTTCGTTAATTGCTGAAGCCGTGAAACCCTTCAGCTGACTCCATGTGTTGCATAGACAGGAAGACCCCCTTTCACCCGAGGCAAACCTGTATGCTTTGAGAAGGAACACTACTATCCCATGTCTATTAGGCTTTCTGGCACACAGAAGGAGGGTCTTTTAGACATATGCCCCCTTATTTATTAAGTGTGACTAGTCCTGTTCTTTGTATAGGGATTTGGTGAAAACAAAGACTCGTAACCTGGTTTCTGAGCAACATTGAGCCAAATATTACATTTAGAAATGTTGCAAGAATGTGATTGCAAAGACTCAGAGTTGTGTTATTTATCTTATCAAAGCAATATAAACACAGCAGACACATGATATTAAATGGTTTTATTGATGTTACATTTTGTACACCATAAGAGCATATCATTAGTATTTGATAACTGTACTTAAGACAACATGTGGTAACTTGTAAGTGTATTCTTTAAGATGAATGTAATGTGTGTTATGGAACAGATGGTCCCCTGCTAGAATTAGATGCTATGCTGTGTTACAGTCAGGATACCTGGTGAGATCATATACACTGTATCACAGAAGTTCAGGTGGAGGTAAAGTAGTCTAGCCAAATCCCAGAATTTGTAACACATCTGAACACCAGCTTTAATATTTTTATGTGTAACCCCTGAAAGACCAATTCATAGTAAAATGTTTAAAACCGTCAACTGCTTTGCTGTTAAACTGTGTTATGGGTAGAACCGAGATACAACCTAATCACTAACAATTTTTTTTTTTGGTACAAAAAGTCCTCAAAAATTGTATATATACAAGTTAATGTTTTTAAATGTATTTCTCTATTTTAGTTAGAGATGCACATAGGGGATGTTTAAGACCACCCAGGGGGCATGTAGCATTATTCTATCACTCTTGTCACTGTAGCCCTCCCTATAGCAATTGATCCCACCCTGTTACATTTCTCCCATTGCAACATTAACATTACAAACCACTTCCATAAATCCATAACTCTCAGATGTAACCTCTTCCTCTTAGTGTCCCCACTGCTGCTTTACAACCCAACCACATACACATACACACCTCTCAACAGCAATAGATCCTACAGAATTAACCTTAGCATTAACATCCCCCCCCCACACACACACACACACACACACATAAACATACACACATACAGTGGTAACAGATTCCCCCTCCCCAGTAACTGTTCCCCCTCATGTTTTCAGCATTTTAACCAGCACTGTGATTTCAGCTAACTACCAATTCTATCCAATATGTTAATCGTGTGTGCTACTGACTCCTGTTCCAGTTCTCACCGTTT
The DNA here is from genome assembly GCF_028390025.1 of Pseudophryne corroboree. Taxonomy (NCBI): domain Eukaryota; kingdom Metazoa; phylum Chordata; class Amphibia; order Anura; family Myobatrachidae; genus Pseudophryne; species Pseudophryne corroboree. The sequence continues at coordinate 259,208,457 of NC_086449.1, forward strand.
CCAGTCCGGTCCAAGGACAAGTCAGTTCCTAAGCTGACTCTAGTTCCAGTTCCACCAGTTTTAGTCCGGTCCAAGTACTGTATAAGTCGGTTCTCATTCTGACTACAGTTCCCCCAGTTCCAGTCTATTCCAAGTACAAGTCAGTTCCCAAACTGACTTCAGTTCCAGTCCAAGTTCAAGTCAGTTCCTAAACTGACTTCAGTTCCAGTTCCACTGATTCCAGTCTGGTCCAAGTTTCAGTCAGTTCCTTTGCGTACTCCAGTTCCACCGGTTTCAGTCCAAGTACAAGTCAGTCCCTAAGATGACTCCAGTTTCACCGGTTCCAGTCTGGTATAAGTACAACTCCATTCCAAGCTGACTCCAGTTCTCACCAGTTTAGCCGGGTCCAAGCGCAAGTGAGATCCTAAGCTGACTCCTGTTCCAGCTCTCACCAATTCCAGCCTCAGAATACCACCAGCGCAGTATAATAAAGTTATCCTGAGTTATTTTCCTTCCTGTGACATGTATACCTCATGCGCAGGAATTACCTATGCCCACCTAGTTTCCTGCACAGAGCGGCCGGTACAGAACCAACACCTGAGTCAAACTTGAATTCACAAAAAACAGAGTTCTGACAACACTCAACCACTATCATAGGAGGCCATACTCCTAGAAACTGTACCGGCGATTGCATCTAACTCAGTATCAGGCCCTTATTATAGTAGCCAAGCATAAATACATTTCCTGCGCACCATTATTCAAACTGAGGATAACTGTTACTACTGGTCACGAAGTGCCTGCACCTGACCAGTCTGGATGCAGTTTATAGCCATCAGGCTGAATTGAATTCCTCACCGCATAATTTTGGACAAATAAAAATTCCCATGGACAACCAATTTTCTCTATCGTCCTAAGTGGATGCTGGGGTTCCTGAAAGGACCATGGGGAATAGCGGCTCCGCAGGAGACAGGGCACAAAAAAGTAAAGCTTTACTAGGTCAGGTGGTGTGCACTGGCTCCTCCCCCTATGACCCTCCTCCAGACTCCAGTTAGATTTTGTGCCCGAACGAGAAGGGTGCAATCTAGGTGGCTCTCCTAAAGAGCTGCTTAGAGAAAGTTTAGTTTAGGTTTTTTTCTTTACAGTGAGTCCTGCTGGCAACAGGATCACTGCAACGTGGGACTTAGGGGGAAAGTAGTAAACTCACCTGCATGCAGAGTGGATTTGCTGCTTGGCTACTGGACACCATTAGCTCCAGAGGGATCGAACACAGGCCCAGCCGTGGAGTCCGGTCCCGGAGCCGCGCCGCCGACCCCCTTGCAGATGCTGAAGCGTGAAGAGGTCCGGAAACCGGCGGCTGAAGACTCCTCAGTCTTCATAAGGTAGCGCACAGCACTGCAGCTGTGCGCCATTTTCCTCTCAGCACACTTCACTGGGCAGTCACTGAGGGTGCAGAGCGCTGGGGGGGGGCGCTCTGAGAGGCAAATATAAACCTTATACAAGGCTAAAAATACCTCACATATAGCCCATAGGGGCTATATGGAGATATTTAACCCCTGCCTGACTGGAAAAATAGCGGGAGAAGAACCCGCCGAAAAAGGGGCGGGGCCTATCTCCTCAGCACACGGCGCCATTTTCTGTCACAGCTCCGCTGGTCAGAACGGCTCCCAGGTCTCTCCCCTGCACTGCACTACAGAAACAGGGTAAAACAGAGAGGGGGGGCACATTAATGGCTATATATATATATATTAAAGCAGCTATAAGGGAGCACTTAATATAAGGATATCCCTTGTATATATAGCGCTTTGTGGTGTGTGCTGGCAGACTCTCCCTCTGTCTCCCCAAAAGGGCTAGTGGGTCCTGTCTTCATTAGAGCATTCCCTGTGAGTTTGCGGTGTGTGTCGGTACGTGGTGTCGACAGGTATGAGGACGATATTGGTGTGGAGGCGGAGCAATTGCCAAATATGCAGATGTCACCCCCCAGGGGGTCGACACCAGAATGGATGCCTTTATTTGTGGAATTACGTGATGGTTTATCTTCCCTTAAACAGTCAGTTGAGGACATGAGGCGGCCGGACAATCAATTAATGCCTGTCCAGGCGCCTCAAACACCGTCAGGGGCTGTAAAACGCCCTTTGCCTCAGTCGGTCGACACAGACCCAGACACGGGCACTGATTCCAGTGACGACGGTAGAAATTCAAACGTATTTTCCAGTAGGGCCACACGTTATATGATTTTGGCAATGAAGGAGACGTTACATTTAGCTGATACTACAGATACCGTAAAACAGGGTATTATGTATGGTGTGAAAAAACTACAAACAGTTTTTCCTGAATCAGAAGAATTAAATGACGTGTGTGATGAAGCGTGGGTTGCTCCTGATAAAAAGTTGATAATTTCAAAAAAGTTATTGGCATTATACCCTTTCCCGCCAGAGGTTAGGGCGCGCTGGGAAACACCCCCTAAGGTGGACAAGGCGCTCACACGCTTATCCAAACAAGTGGCGTTACCCTCTCCTGAGACGGCCGCACTTAAGGATCCATCAGATAGAAAGATGGAAGTTATTCAAAAGAATATATACACACATGCAGGTGTTATACTACGACCAGCTATAGCAACTGCCTGGATGTGCAGTGCTGGAGTAGTTTGGTCAGAATCCCTGATTGAAAATATTGATACCCTAGATAGGGACAATGTTTTACTGTCGTTAGAACAAATAAAGGATGCATTTATCTATATGCGTGATGCACAGAGGGATATTTGCACACTGGCATCTCGGATGAGTGCTATGTCCATTTCAGCCAGAAGAGCCTTATGGACACGACAGTGGACAGGCGATGCGGATTCAAAACGTCACATGGAGGTTTTGCCGTATAAAGGGGAGGAGTTATTTGGAGTTGGTCTATCAGACTTGGTGGCCACGGCTACTGCCGGGAAATCCACTTTTTTACCTCAAGTCACTCCCCAACAGAGAAAGGCACCGACCTTTCAACCGCAGCCTTTTCGCTCCTACAAAAATAAGAGAGCAAAGGGCTTGTCGTACCTGCCACGAGGCAGAGGAAGAGGGAAGAGACACCAACAGGCAGCTCCTTCCCAGGAACAGAAGCCCTCCCCGGCTCCTGCAAAAACCTCAGCATGACGCTGGGGCCTCTCAAGCGGACTCGGGGACAGTGGGGGGCCGTCTCAAAAATTACAGCGCGCAGTGGGCTCACTCGCAGGTAGACCCCTGGATCCTGCAGATAATATCTCAGGGGTACAGGTTGGAATTAGAGACGGATCCTCCTCATCGTTTCCTGAAGTCTGCCTTACCAACCGTCTCTTCCGAAAGGGAGAGGGTGTTGGAAGCCATTCACAAGCTGTACGCTCAGCAGGTGATAGTCAAAGTACCCCTATTACAACAAGGAAAGGGGTATTATTCCACTCTATTTGTGGTACCGAAGCCGGATGGCTCGGTAAGGCCTATTCTAAATCTGAAGTCCTTGAACCTCTACATAAAAAAGTTCAAGTTCAAGATGGAGTCACTCAGAGCAGTGATAGCGAACCTGGAAGAAGGGGACTTTATGGTATCCTTGGACATCAAGGATGCGTATCTACACGTTCCGATTTACCCCGCACACCAGGGGTACCTCAGGTTCATTGTTCAAAACTGTCACTATCAGTTTCAGACGCTGCCGTTCGGATTGTCCACGGCGCCTCGGGTCTTTACCAAGGTAATGGCCGAGATGATGATTCTTCTTCGAAGAAAAGGCGTATTAGTTATCCCATACTTGGACGATCTCCTAATAAGGGCAAGGTCCAGAGAACAGCTGGAGACAGCTTTAGCACTATCTCAAGAGGTGCTAAGACAACACGGGTGGATTCTGAATATTCCAAAATCCCATTTAATCCCGACAACTCGTCTGCTGTTCCTAGGAATGATTCTGGACACGGTTCAGAAAAAGGTTTTCCTTCCAGAGGAAAAAGCCAAGGAGTTATCCGATCTGGTCAGGAACCTCCTAAAACCAGGAAAAGTGTCAGTACATCAATGCACAAGAGTCCTGGGAAAAATGGTGGCTTCTTACGAAGCAATTCCATTCGGCAGATTCCATGCAAGAATATTCCAAAGGGATCTGTTGGACAAATGGTCAGGGTCGCATCTGCAGATGCACCTGCGAATAACCCTGTCACCAAAGACAAGGGTGTCACTTCTGTGGTGGTTGCAGAAGGCTCACCTATTAGAAGGCCGCAGATTCGGCATTCAGGATTGGATCCTGGTGACCACGGACGCCAGCCTGAGAGGCTGGGGAGCAGTCACACAAGGAAGAAACTTCCAGGGAGTATGGACGAGTCTGGAAAAGTCTCTTCACATAAACATTCTGGAACTAAGAGCAATCTACAATGCTCTAAGCCAGGCGGAACTTCTCCTGCAAGGAAAGCCGGTGTTGATTCAGTCGGACAACATCACGGCGGTCGCCCATGTAAACAGGCAGGGCGGCACAAGAAGCAGGAGTGCAATGGCAGAAGCTGCCAAGATTCTTCGCTGGGCGGAGAATCACGTGATAGCACTGTCAGCAGTGTTCATCCCGGGCGTGGACAACTGGGAAGCAGACTTCCTCAGCAGACACGATCTTCATCCGGGAGAGTGGGGTCTACATCCAGAAGTCTTCAACATGTTAATAGACCGTTGGGAAAGACCAATTGTAGACATGATGGCGTCTCGCCTCAACAAGAAACTGGACAAATATTGCGCCAGGTCAAGAGATCCACAGGCAATAGCTGTGGACGCACTGGTAACTCCTTGGGTGTACCAGTCAGTGTATGTGTTTCCTCCTCTGCCGCTCATACCAAAGGTATTGAAGATCATACGGCAAAGAAGAGTAAGAACAATACTAGTGGTTCCGGATTGGCCGAGAAGGACTTGGTATCCGGAACTTCAAGAGATGCTCACGGACGAACCGTGGCCTCTACCTCTGAGAAGGGACCTGCTACAGCAGGGTCCCTGTCTTTTTCAAGACTTACCGCGGCTGCGTTTGACGGCATGGCGGTTGAACGCCAGATCCTAAAAGGGAAAGGCATTCCAGAAGAAGTCATTCCTACCTTGATTAAGGCACGGAAGGAAGTCACCGTGAAACATTATCACCGCATTTGGCGAAAATATGTAGCGTGGTGCGAGGATCGGAGGGTTCCGACGGAGGAATTCCAACTGGGTCGTTTCCTACATTTCCTGCAATCAGGATTATCTATGGGTCTCAAATTGGGATCCATTAAGGTTCAAATTTCGGCCCTGTCAATATTCTTCCAAAAAGAATTGGCCTCTGTCCCTGAGGTCCAGACTTTTGTCAAGGGAGTACTGCATATACAGCCTCCTGTGGTGCCTCCGGTGGCACCGTGGGATCTAAATGTAGTTTTAGATTTCCTCAAATCCCATTGGTTTGAACCATTGAAAAAGGTGGATTTGAAATATCTCACATTGAAAGTGACTATGTTACTAGCCCTGGCCTCTGCCAGGAGAGTATCTGAATTGGCGGCTTTATCTTATAAAAGTCCTTATCTAATCTTCCATTCGGATAGGGCAGAACTGCGGACTCGTCCGCATTTTCTCCCTAAAGTGGTATCAGCATTTCATCTGAACCAACCTATTGTGGTGCCTGCGGCCACTAGCGACTTGGAGGACTCCAAGTTGTTGGACGTTGTCAGAGCCTTAAAAATATACATTGCAAGGACGGCTGGAGTCAGAAAATCTGACTCGCTGTTTATATTGTATGCACCCAACAAGTTGGGCGCACCTGCTTCTAAGCAGTCGATTGCTCGTTGGATTTGTAACACAATTCAACTTGCACATTCTGTGGCAGGCCTGCCACAGCCTAAAACTGTAAAAGCCCACTCCACAAGGAAGGTGGGCTCATCTTGGGCGGCTGCCCGAGGGGTCTCGGCATTACAACTCTGCCGAGCAGCTACGTGGTCGGGGGAGAACACGTTTGTAAAATTTTACAAATTTGATACCCTGGCAAAGGAGGACCTGGAGTTCTCTCATTCGGTGCTGCAGAGTCATCCGCACTCTCCCGCCCGTTTGGGAGCTTTGGTATAATCCCCATGGTCCTTTCAGGAACCCCAGCATCCACTTAGGACGATAGAGAAAATAAGAATTTACTTACCGATAATTCTATTTCTCGGAGTCCGTAGTGGATGCTGGGCGCCCATCCCAAGTGCGGATTATCTGCAATACTTGTACATAGTTATTGTTAACTAATTCGGGTTATTGTTAAGGAGCCATCTTTAAGAGGCCCTTTCTGTTGTCATACTGTTAACTGGGTTTAGATCACAAGTTGTACGGTGTGATTGGTGTGGCTGGTATGAGTCTTACCCGGGATTCAAAATGCCTCCCTTATTGTGTATGCTCGTCCGGGCACAGTACCTAACTGGAGTCTGGAGGAGGGTCATAGGGGGAGGAGCCAGTGCACACCACCTGACCTAGTAAAGCTTTACTTTTTTGTGCCCTGTCTCCTGCGGAGCCGCTATTCCCCATGGTCCTTTCAGGAACCCCAGCATCCACTACGGACTCCGAGAAATAGAATTATCGGTAAGTAAATTCTTATTTTGAATGATTGAGTTATTCAATTGAAAAAAAAATGGGTGCAAATTAATTTAGGGAATAGCCTATACCCTAAACAATTTTAAACAAATTGGGTTAACAGTAGTAATGGTTATTACTGTCCTAAAGAAAAATATTTTGATGTTTAAAAATGCTGCAAATAGCTAATTTGCGCATTTATATAAAAAAAAATACATAAAAAGGGAACACATTTTGTTTAATTAACAATTGAAATTAAAGATGCAAAAAAAAGGTGATACGGGGTAATTTGCGGCCATTTTAACATTAAAAAAGTTAAAAAAGCAATTTTTATCATATCTGGGGTGCTTAAAAAATGAAAAAGTTTATTATGGGGTAATAAAGTACATTTTATTTTTCACCTCAATAATGACATGTAATTATTGGACCAATTAGGCTAATTGAAAACTTGCAGTTTCCTAATTAGTCATTAGAAGGGGTGTCCAGGAGGTATTGAAGGGCTCCCTGACTTTTTTACCTTTTAAATAAGGATTTTAACTATTTACAAACCTGCTCTGGGGCTGCGAGAAAAAATACATAGAAATTACCACAATGATTTTCTAGCGCAATTGAATAGGTTTTTCAAAATGTCACCCGCAATTGGATATGCCTGTGAGTCTGCATCAATAATGCCCCTATTTATTTGTGAACTGATAAACTGAATACACATGAATTTCCGTAGAGTCCAAAATACGTATATCTAGTTGGATTGCAGTAGGTGATAGTACACATTAAATTGTTTTAGAATAAATTGAAACTATCTAAAATTAGACTTGTATGTGTAAATAAATAAACAAACACAAGAGCACACGGATGTTATGTTAAGCATTCTCATTTATAAGGATGTGGCTTTTGGGGGATTCCCATTGGTTGGGTGTGTAAATTATGTCAGTTAAATTAATAAAATCCAAGACAGCTGCTGAGACACAACTGTCTCTCATATTTCCCACCTAATTCCATCCCGCTTTAGTAGTTAATCTATTCAACTCACAAAAAATTCTAAATATTTTGTCTATGTCAGCAGACTATTAAAAGTCCAACAATAATCTCTTTTGCGGATCCATTATTGCTGCAAAGACTGACAAAAGTAACATTAAACTGAACTTTCAATTAATTTTTTTCCCCATTTTATTATTTTAATGTAGGTAATTTGGGCTAAATACAGGCTTTTCTTCAATAAAGGGGCTGGCAAGTTTAAGCACACTGTAATAGACATTGGCGGTATTCAAATGATATATCACGCCCAATCTCCTTTCTAAAGTGATCCCCGTTAACGCACATATCGTGCCCATAGTAATCAGATCGGGCTGCATAAAGGGTTAGGGCGCCTCGCTACCGCGGGGGTAGCGACCTGAAATGATGATACCTGACCCGTAAACAGAAATGGTGTGGAAGGGGGTGAAAAGAATTGAATACCACCATAAAAGTTAGTACCGTATATACTCGAGTATAAGCCGACTTTTTCAGCACTTTTTTTGTGCTGAAAAAGCCCCCTCGGCTTATACTCGAGTCAGTGCAGGGAAGGAGTGGGGACACGGAGGGCAGTCAGTGCAGTGTGAAGGATGGACACGGAGGGCACAGCGCGCGCCTCTCCTGTGTCCCTCCTGCGTCTCCGGCGGGTCTATTAAAGGAAGTACCCATTCGTGAGCTCTGATTGTTCTTCATTTAACAGGGCTGCCGGAGACGCAGGAGGGACACAGGAGAGGCGCGCACTGTGCCCTCCGTGTCCCTCCTTCACAAGACAGCGCGGGAGCGGCGGAAGGTAAGTAACTGGCACTGGGGGAGCATATTTGGCACTGAGGGGGCATATCTGGCACAATAAGGGCATATCTGGCACTGAGGGGGCATATCTGGCACTAAGGGGGCATATCTGGCACTATGTGGGCATATCTGGCACTATGAGGGGGCATATCTGGCACTATGAGGGGGGCATATCTGCACTGAGGGGGCATATCTGGCACTATGAGGGCATATCAGGCACTGAGGGGGCATATCTGGCACTATGAGGGGGCATATCTGGCACTATGAGGGCATATCTGGCACTGAGGGGGCATATCTGGCAGTGTGAGGGCATATCTGGCACGGTGGGGACATATCTGGCAGTGTGAGGGCATATCTGGCACTGTGGGGGCATATCTGGCAGTGTGAGGGCATATCTGGCACTGTGGGGGCATATCTGGCAGTGTGAGGACTGTGTACGGCTAGAGCTGCATTTCCCACCCTAGGCTTATACTCGAGTCAGTATGTTTTCCCAGGTTTTTGTGGTAAAATTAGGTGCCTCGGCTTATATTCGGGTCGACTTATACTCGAGTATATACGGGTCTATTAGCTATAGAACACAGACTGATTTACAAAAGGGTAAAAAGCTCTTTTTCTGGAGAAAGCTGGGGTTTTTGCTTTGCCCTATAAATCGGGCTACAACCATGATTACCCCCTTTTCTCTGACGTCCTAGTGGATGCTGGGCACTCCGAAAGGACCATGGGGAATAGCGGGCTCCGAAGGAGGCTGGGCACTCTAGAAAGATTTAGGACTACCTGGTGTGCACTGGCTCCTCCCACTATGACCCTCCTCCAAGCCTCAGTTAGATTTTGTGCCCGGCCGAGGTTGGATGCACACTAGGGGCTCTCCTGAGCTCTTAGAAGAAAGATAGTCTTAGGTTTATTATTTTCAGTGAGACCTGCTGGCAACAGGCTCACTGCAGCGAGGGACTAAGGGGAGAAGAAGCGCACTCGCCTGCTTGCAGCCGGATTGGGCTTCTTAGGCTACTGGACACCATTAGCTCCAGAGGGATCGACCGCAGGCCCAGCCTTGATGTTCGGTCCCGGAGCCGCGCCGCCGTTCCCCTTACAGAGCCAGAAGCAAGAAGATGGTCCGGAAAATCGGCGGCATGAAGACATCAGTCTTCACCAAGGTAGCGCACAGCACTGCAGCTGTGCGCCACTGCTCCTCTCACACTTCACACTCCGGTCACTGAGGGTGCAGGGCGCTGGGGGGGGGGCGCCCTGAGGCAGCAATAAAAACACCTTGGCTGGCAAAAATACCTCAATATATAGCCCCAGGGGCTATATATGAGGTAAATACCCCTGCCAGATTCCATAAAAAAGCGGGAGAATAGGCCGCGGAAAAGGGGCGGAGCTATCTCCCTCAGCACACTGGGCGCCATTTTCCCTCACAGTTCCGCTGGAAGGAAGCTCCCTGGCTCTCCCCTGCAGACTACTCTACAGAAAAGGGTAAAAAAGAGAGAGGGGGGGCATTTAATTTGGCGCAGTATATAGTTTATATTAAAAAGCAGCTATAAGGGACATAAATCAGTTAGTCCCTGCATTATATAGTGCTCTGGTGTGTGCTGGCATACTCTCACTCTGTCCCCCCAAAGGGCTTTTGTGGGTCCTGTCCTCTATATAGAGCATTCCCTGTGTGTGTGGAGTGTGTCGGTACGGCTGTGTCGACATGTTTGAAGAGGATAATGAGGTGGAGGCGGAGCAGATGCCTTTAGAAGGGATGTCACCCCCTGGGGGGCAGACACCTGAGTGGATGTGCTTATGGAAAGAAATGAGTGCACGTATAGACTCATTACATAAGAAATTTGACGACATGCCGACTGCGGGACAGCCGAGTTCTCAGCTCGTGCCTGTCCAGGTGTCTCAAAAGTCATCAGGGGCTCTGAAACGCCCGCTATCTCAGATGGCACAAGTAGATGTCGACACGGATACTGACACCAGTGTCGACGACGATGAGTCAAATTTAATGCCCATTAAGGCCATTCACTGCATGATTGAGGCAATGAAAGAGGTGTTAAATATTTCTGATTTACATCCAGGTACCACAAAAAAGGGTATTATGTTTGGGGAGAAAAAACTACCTGTAGTTTTTCCCCCGTCAGATGAATTAAATGAAGTGTGTGAAGAAGCGTGGGCTTCCCCTGATAAGAAATTGGTAATTCCTAAGAAGGTACTAATGGCGTTCCCTTTCCCGCCAGAGGATAGGTTACGTTGGGAAACACCTCTTAGGGTGGATAAAGCGCTCACACGTTTGTCTAAAAAGGTGGCACTACCGTCTCAGGATACGGCCGCCCTTAAGGAACCTGCTGATAGAAAGCAGGAGGCGATACTGAAGTCTGTATATACACACTCAGGCATTATACTTAGACCAGCTATTGCGTCAGCATGGATGTGCAGTGCTGCCGCTGCGTGGTCGGATAAACTGTCAGAAGTCCGCCGCATGACGGTGGGGCTCCACAGGCGGAGCCAGGTACGGTGGGGGCCCGCCTCATGAATTTCAGCGATCAGTGGGCTCGCTCACAGGTGGATCCCTGGATCCTTCAAATAGTATCTCAGGGGTACAAGCTGGAATTCGAGGCGGCTCCACCCCACCGGTTCCTAAAATCTGCCTTGCCGATTGCTCCCTCAGACAGGGAGGCGGTGCTAGCAGCGATTCACAAGCTGTATTCCCAGCAGGTGATAATCAAGGTACCCCTACTTCAACAAGGCCGGGGTTACTATTCCACACTATTTGTGGTGCCGAAACCGGACGGTTCGGTGAGACCCATTTTAAATTTGAAATCCTTGAACACATAAAAAAATTCAAGTTCAAGATGGAATCGCTCAGGGCGGTTATTGCAAGCCTGGAGGAGGGGGATTACATGGTATCCCTGGACATCAAGGATGCTTACCTGCATGTCCCCATTTACCATGCTCACCAGGAGTACCTCAGATTTGTGGTACAGGATTGCCATTACCAATTCCAGACGCGGCCGTTTGGACTCTCCACGGCACCGAGGGTATTTACCAAGGTTATGGCGGAAATGATGATACTCCTTCGAAAAAAGGGAGTTTTAATTATCCCATACTTGGACGATCTCCTAATAAAGGCACGATCCAAGGAACAGTTGTTAGTGGGAGTAGCACTATCTCAGGAAGTGCTGCGCCAGCACGGCTGGATTCTGAATATCCCAAAGTCACAGCTGGTCCCGACGACACGTCTAATGTTCCTGGGAATGATTCTGGACACAGTCCAGAAAAAAGTGTTTCTCCCGGAGGAGAAAGCCAGGGAGTTGTCTTCTCTAGTCAGAGACCTCCTAAAACCAAAACAGGTGTCGGTGCATCACTGCACGCGGGTCCTGGGAAAGATGGTAGCTTCTTACGAAGCAATTCCATTCGGCAGGTTCCATGCCAGGATTTTTCAGTGGGACCTGTTGGACAAGTGGTCCGGATCGCATCTTCAGATGCATCGCTCGATAACCCTGTCCCCAAGAACCAGGGTGTCTCTTCTGTGGTGGCTGCAGAGTGCTCATCTTTTGGAGGGCCACAGATTCGGCATACAGGACTGTGTCCTGGTGACCACGGATGCCAGCCTACGAGGCTGGGGGGCAGTCACAAAGGGAAGAAACTTCCAAGGACTATGGTCAAGTCAGGAGACTTCCCTTCACATAAATATTCTGGAACTAAGGGCCATTTACAATGCCCTAAGTCATGCAAAATCCCTGCTCCTACACCAGCCGGTGCTGATCCAGTCAGACAACATCACGGCAGTCGCCCATGTGAATCGACAGGGCGGCACAAGAAGCAGGATAGCAATGGCAGAAGCCACAAGGATTCTCCGATGGGCGGAAAATCGTGTACTAGCACTGTCAGCAGTGTTCATCCCGGGAGTGGACAACTGGGAAGCAGACTTTCTCAGCAGGCACGACCTCCACCCGGGAGAGTGGGGACTTCATCCAGAAGTCTTCCAAATGATTGTAAATCAGTGGGGTCGTCCACAGGTGGACATGATGGCGTCCCGCCTAAACAAAAAACTAGAGAGGTATTGCGCCAGGTCAAGAGACCCTCAGGCGATAGCTGTGGACGCTCTAGTGACACCGTGGGTGTACCAGTCAGTTTATGTGTTCCCTCCTCTACCTCTCATACCAAAGGTATTGAGAATAATAAGAAAGCGAGGTGTAAACACAATTCTCGTGGTTCCGGATTGGCCAAGAAGAGCGTGGTACCCGGAACTTCAAGAGATGATCTCAGAGGACCCGTAGTCTCTGCCGCTCAGACAAGACCTGCTACAGCAGGGGCCCTGTCTGTTTCAAGACTTACCGCGGCTGCGTTTGACGGCATGGCGGTTGAACGCCGGATCCTGAAGGAAAAGGGCATGCCGGAGGAAGTCATTCCTACGCTTATTAAAGCTAGGAAAGAGGTTACAGCAAATCATTATCACCGCATATGGCGGAAGTATGCTGCATGGTGTGAGGCCAAAAAGGCCCCAACAGAGGAATTTCAGCTGGGTCGATTTCTGCATTTCCTGCAAGCAGGAGTTAATATGGGCCTAAAACTAGGCTCCATTAAAGTACAGATCTCGGCTCTGTCGATTTTCTTTCAAAACTTGGGATCTCAACGTGATGTTGAGTTTCTTAAAATCACATTGGTTTGAGCCACTAAAAACCGTGGATCTGAAATATCTCACGTGGAAAGTGGTCATGTTATTGGCTTTGGCTTCAGCCAGGCGTGTGTCAGAATTGGCGGCTTTATCATGTAAAAGCCCTTATCTGATTTTCCATATGGATAGGGCAGAATTGAGGACTCGTCCCCAATTTCTCCCAAAGGTGGTGTCAGCGTTTCACCTGAACCAGCCTATTGTGGTGCCTGCGGCTACTAGGGACTTGGAGGACTCCAAGTTGCTAGATGTTGTCAGGGCCCTGAAAATATATGTTTCCCGGACGGCTGGAGTCAGAAAATCTGACTCGCTGTTTATCCTGTATGCACCCAACAAGCTGGGTGCTCCTGCTTCTAAGCAGACTATTGCTCGCTGGATTTGTAGTACAATTCAGCTTGCTCATTCTGTGGCAGGCCTGCCACAGCCAAAATCTGTAAATGCCCATTCCACTAGGAAGGTGGGCTCATCTTGGGCGGCTGCCCGAGGGGTCTCGGCTTTACAACTTTGCCGAGCAGCTACTTGGTCAGGGGCAAACACGTTTGCAAAATTCTACAAATTTGATACCCTGGCTAAGGAGGACCTGGAGTTCTCTCATTCGGTGCTGCAGAGTCATCCGCACTCTCCCGCCCGTTTGGGAGCTTTGGTATAATCCCCATGGTCCTTTCGGAGTTCCCAGCATCCACTAGGACGTCAGAGAAAATAAGAATTTACTCACCGGTAATTCTATTTCTCGTAGTCCGTAGTGGATGCTGGGCGCCCATCCCAAGTGCGGTTTATCTGCAATACTTGTACATAGTTATTGTTAACTAAATCGGGTTATTGTTGAGCCATCTGTTGAGAGGCTCAGTTGTTTCATACTATTAACTGGGTATAATATCACGAGTTATACGGTGTGATTGGTGTGGCTGGTATGAGTCTTACCCGGGATTCAAAATCCTTCCTTATTGTGTACGCTCGTCCGGGCACAGTGTCCTGAGGCTTGGAGGAGGGTCATAGTGGGAGGAGCCAGTGCACACCAGGTAGTCCTAAATCTTTCTAGAGTGCCCAGCCTCCTTCGGAGCCCGCTATTCCCCATGGTCCTTTCGGAGTGCCCAGCATCCACTACGGACTACGAGAAATAGAATTACCGGTGAGTAAATTCTTATTTTGGGGGAGTTTATTTACCAATCATTGAGGTGGTAATCTCTTTTCTGTTAACATCATCATCAAAACAGTAGCATCACTATTATGTTTTTATTACAGCATTTTATTCAAATGCAGTTCTGTTTTATTTACTTTTATTGTTGTTGTTGTTGTTTTTTAAAGTACTTGTTAACGATACAGTGACACCTAAGCTCACCAGAGCCTCTGTAATTCTTTCACTTGAACTAATGTACAAATAAACTTTATTTAAATTTAAAGATGTTTAAAAAAAATGTTATATATTTTATATTAAATAATCTGTAGCTGAATGACATACAGAATGCCCTAACATTTCTGATTTGAAAGACAGGGGGTACTCACACAGCTAAGCAGCGGTATGTGCATGAGAAAGGGGTGTGGTCACACTACATTAAAGGTCCATACACACGGAGCGATATAGCTGGACTATATAGTCAAAATCACTCAGCAAGTTAGTGCATATCGCTCTGTGTGTACACAGCCAGCTATAGCGATGCGCGTCCCCGCCAGGTCGCTATCGCTGCTAAAAATAGACTGTGCAGGCAAGTCAATTTTGGCTAGGTCGCTGGAAAAGAAAAAGCATCCCCTTGCTTAAATGAGTTAGCCAAAACCGCCCATAGCCAAAATCGCTTGTAAAGTTAGTCAAAATCGCTGTAAAAGTTAGTCAAAATCTCCTACAGCCAGTTCAAGGGAAAACGCTCAGTCAAAATCTCTCATAGTTAAAATCTCTCCGTGTGTATGCACCTTAAGGCTGTATCACATTGGGGCAGTGGTATGTCCCCTAGTGTGGTATACTATATCATGTGGAAGTCCTGTCCCAGAACCCCTCAAAAAATACACTCCTTTAAAGCCACACACCCCTGCTGATGGTAGCCACTGGTACTCGCAAATCTGAAATGGACAAAAGACATGATACAGTTGGGAGGTATGAAAATATATATTTTAATAGTGAAAAAGTCAAATATATTATCATTACTAATAATAATAAAATATATTCTAATACTGAACATGTATTTTCCTGTTTCTTCTATTTTTCATCATACTGTATTTCTCACCTTCTGTCTTTCTGTCCTCTTCTAATTCTTCTGGCCAGATGGCTGGCCAAGGCATCGAATGGGATTTTTTTTGGCAGTAGGAGGCATTTGTCCTGCCTGGTACGTTTGGTAGCAGCCGCGGCCCTCACCATCATTATAGTGGTTCTATGGGGGCCCCATAGGAAAAGTGTGGTGTGAGTTTGTGGCTGCCCCAAAACACCCAATAGGATTCCGACCCTGTGGGGCAAATACTTATATCTATGAACAGTAAAGTATAGCTGTACACAATATGAAATATTTTAAAGTGCTATATTTAATGGGAAGTCATTTAAATATTTTATTTATTCTTAATAATTTTTAATGCTGTATTGACTCCAATTACCATATTACAAGGACAATTGTTTTTATTATAATTGCAATACACAACAAAACTATGGCCCTCATTCCGAGTTGTTCGCTCGCTGCTTTTAGCAGCATTGCACACGCTAAGCCGCCGCCCTCTGGAAGTGTATCTTAGCATAGCAGAATTGCGAACGAAAGATTAGCAGAATTGCGAATAGAAATTTCTTAGCAGTTTCTGAGTAGCTCCAGACTTACTCTGCCATTGCGATCAGTTCAGTCAGTTTCGTTCCTGCTTTGACGTCACAAACACACCCAGCGTTCGCCCAGACACTCCCCCGTTTCTTCAGACACTCCCGCGTTTTTCCCTGAAACGCCAGCGTTTTTTCGCACACGCCCAGAAAACGGCCAGTTTCCGCCCAGAAACACCCACTTCCTGTCAATCACAATACGATCACCAGAACGATGAAAAATCCTCGTTATGCCGTGAGTAAAATACCTAACTTTTGTGTAAAATAACTAAGCGCATGCGCTCTGCGCACCTTGCGCATGCGCAGTAAGCGACTAATCGCAATATAGCGGAAATCAGCAACGAGCGAACAACTCGGAATGACCCCAATGTACCTTATTCAGACCTGATCGCAGCAGCAAATTTGTTCTCTAATGGGCAAAACCATGGGGGTCATTCCGAGTTGATCGCAGGTAGCAACTTTTTGCTGCTCGTGCGATCAACCTGACGCCGCCTATGGGGGAGTGTTTTTTAGCATAGCAAGGCTGCGATCGATTGTGCACTAGATGATTGTTTGACTGAAGTGGATGATAACGACACATCGTTACAATATTGTTAACGATGCGTGCTCCCACTGGTCGTTAACGATATCGCCTATCGTCAGAATATGCAAGTCAATCTGATGGTATCATCAGAAACTGCTTGTTCGGGGATGTGGCAGGATGGCGTCACTGAATGATATTGTTAGCGATATCGTTCGTTTGCCCGGGAGTTGAAGGGCGAACGCTGACTATATTCCTCATGGAGCATATTGTCTAGTGTGTGTCCAGCTTAAGAGACCCCAGTTATTTTATTTTTATTATGTAACATCACACTCTCACTCCAATACAGTAATTAACTAGCTGAAGTGTAAAACAAAGATGGGAAAAAAATGTTTGTGGTGTCACTAAACATTTTGCTGCAAATATGATTGATCAGTTATGGTTTAATTCTCTTAATTCAGTATTGATCTGCATGACATGGTAAAAAAGCTGCTGCTGCCACCAATTCACGGCTGATGTTAGATTCATTCACTACCACATCCGTTTGCAGAATACATCCAGCCTGAGTAACCCCCATGGCTTTATCATTTTGTCAACACTATTGCCATTTGAATATCACAGCGGAGCAATGAACTTTCTCCATACAGCAGTTTTACTACTTTAGCTGGGTCAATTATTGTGGTGGCTTGAATGACTTTAAGGAGTTAATATGACACCAATTACTTTTGGCTTATTATTGGGTTTAGTATTGGAAGTTTTTATCCTACATTCAAAACCAGACCAACATTAAGATTTGTTTCCCTTTACAAATAAGGGTTTGATACATTGTATCTTTCATTACGTAACAACTAGTTACTTGGCTTCATTGTGGCTCAGTCTCCTACATTTAACACTTTTTCATTTTGCTGTCAGCTGAAATATTTTACTATTGGCAGGTGCGCAGGAGTATTGGGCAGGAAGAATGGGAAAGAAGGGGGTCCAGGGAGGTGTAGTAGTGTATGGGGAAGAAGAGGGGGAGGACTGAGGTCAAGATATGAGGTATTGTAAGATATATGCAAAAATGGAGCAAAATATAAAGAGTGCAAGGAGGGCATGACCTGTGTGAGAGTGTAGAAAGGGGAGCATGACCTGAAGCAGAATCAAAAGAGAGCATTACCTTGTGGAGTCCATTAGTTCCAAGCACTGTGAAGGCAGTGCCACACCAAGCAATTCCTATCCTCAGTATTGCTCTGGAGGGAGATGGGATCTAAAGCATTAGTCACATTCCTCCATGACCTGGTCATGCCCCTTCCACCTAGGAACACATGATATTGTGCCATTTTATACTCCCTCTGAACAATGTTCTGCAGGGTATAATCAGAATGATATGAGCTTTCTACACTAGCAGCACCAGTACAGAAAGGCCAGTAAGCGCAGTTCCTGGTATCCGCTGCCCAGTCCTAGTCAATAACTAGATCCTAGACAACAAGCTGCAGACTCCTCAGTTCTAAATCTTTAGGGCTAATGTCATTTCCAACACCATTGACAGAGCCTGACCTCCATGCGATGTGCCGTCTGAGTGCAACCACTGGTCTTGCCCACAAAAGCTGCAGCTGTAAACTAGACATGGGATGCCCCCCCCCCCCTCTCTAAAGGTATACCGCCCACCTTTTTTTACTTTAAAATAAGGAATCTGTGCACTTTGAATGCATGGCCCCTGAAAAGGAGGTGTGGCTTCACGAGCCAGTTTCATTACTCTCGGGATGCTGAGCTGCTCCAGGCTCTCCCCACAGTATCTATTCCCTTGATCTATTGCCCGCCAACTACCCCTCCCCTCTTCCCCCCAGTCCCCAACTGGGTGGTATGTGATTGTCAAGAATCTGGACACCACTGGACAGAGCAAATAAAGATCAATGTATTTATAATTTTTAAAAAAGGGATTAGAATGGGTCATTTAGGTAGGGGTTGGCAGGCTGAGCAAGGTGGTGCCCTGTCTTGAACCAATGTATCTGATAAGTGCCTCATGACAAAATCCCAGTTACAGCCTTGAAGGGAAGAACACAATGTCAGCACTGGAGATCAGTGCCTTTTCTTGCGGCGGACGAGCTGTGCGACCACATGGGGCACCCGCTATGGCACTATGTACCCCATTCTGCTCCCCCTCCTTCCTCCTCTTCCCTAGTACTCTACTTGGGGGTGGACTTTTGACGCAACCACGTCATTCTGTGAAACTCCGCCCCCTATTATGAGTGCGGTGCCCTTATTATGAGTGCCGTCTGTAAAGGGTGCGGCACACCTAGCATAAATGAGTAGATGAGCAGGCAATACGCAGTCAGAATGTTTATATATGTGTGTGTGTGTGAGATGGTGCCCAGCGGAGGAAAGAGTGGGGGTTGCTTACCCCTCTGCGGCGTCGTTGGAGTCGGAGGGAGCAAGAGGCGGATCGGCGAATGAGGATGAGCTTGCATCTGAGAGGATTCAAGGTCATCCAATCGGCTTGCGACATTTTGAAAATGGCGCCGTCCGCGAGCCAATCACGGCTTGTGGAACAGCAGCCAATGAACGCGGTTGCGGCAAGACAATCGGGATCGCAGTGTCATAGCCCCGCCCCCATCCCAGTGTCTTATATTAGATGCTGCCGAGCGGGAGAGGGCAGTGAGCCGGCAGACGGAGAGCAGAGAAGAGTTCCAGAAGAACAGAAGAGCTGCAGCGGCCACGAAAGAGGCCAGAAGCCGGCAGGATCAAGCCAGAAGGCGGCGGCCGTGTAAGAAGGAGTGTCGGCAGACCCCAGAGGATGGCGGCTGCTGGTGCAGGCCTGCGCAAAAGCTGAGGACTGGAGGGCACTGCAGTGATGGAAAGCAAAAGAGCTCAACGAACTTCCCCACTGCAGGCTCTCCCACCAACCTGGGTAAGTGGCCCTGAGCCACCACCACCTTTCTGTAACCTCCCTTCCTGCCCATGGGCACTGATAGCCAGGCGCTAGGCCCGTGGGCACTGATAACTGGGCGCTAGGTCCCTAGGCCCGTGTCCGTACACCAGGGAATCTACCAGAGGGTGGTACCAGAGCAGCCCTGCTCAAGGTCATACAGCAGGGCTCCACCCCGTGTAACGGGGGATGGACTTATGGTACAGAGCCCTCTCCGGCCAGGTCCTCGCAGCAAGTGGGCTGTGAGGCTGCTCGCACGGGGCCTGTTGCTGGTTGGGTATGAAGGGCTGGCTGGCCCTCACTTTCTGTATGCCATTTGGGATCAGAGAAGCTGTGGAGAGACGTCCCACCCCACATGCTATACCATCCCGTAAACCTGAAGTAGACGCCTGAGGGTTCAATACAGGTACTTGCTAGCCGGCGCGAAGGGGCTAGACTATTCACCGGATCAGAGTCGTAGGTATTTTACATTGTTGTTGCATGTTACTACTGTTGTTACTCTGTATGTGTATATTCTGTTTGCTAGAGATAGTTATCACAGTTTGCCCCAGTTGTATTTGTTGTTCAGAGATTTGCAGTACAATAGGCCAAGTTAGTTGTTTGCCTATTTACTAGTTTATTGTTAGGGAGGCTGCTGTCATTTTCTCTCCAGGAGCAGGGACCCGCAACAAGCAAATTGACAAGAGTGGCCGTGTGAATATTCCTCTCTGTCATTGTGTATTGGTCTGCGTTGGACGCCAGTTCGTGAGACCTCACTAGGTCGAGTGAAGCTCACCTTCACCTGGTGCGCAAGTTCCAATAGGTTACGTTCAGGTGGCTGAGGCCTTAGGGCCAATAATGTTTTCCACCTAACCGGTGAAGGTAACCGCCACCCCCGTTGTGTCCCCTTTCGCGCTCTCGGAAAGGGTAGATACCCGGTGACTAGTGTCCCTCTTTCTTTATCATCCACTAGGGGTCACTGGAGTACTCTTGGGATATGGACGGGCGTAGCCGAACAAAGGCACTGAATATTCAAATTCAGGACTCTCCCCCCCCTCCATATCCCCAAGTACCTCAGTGTACCTTGCCAGTGTTTTTTCGGTGCTCACAGATGAACATCGGCTTGTGGCAATGGCCACTTTTCAGAAGATTTTTATTTTTAATTTTTACACTTCCCGTCCCAGTTTCTGAAAAACATGGGTCCGGGATGGTGCCGCTGCAAGGCAGCGGATGGCGTGTCGGTCCTCACAAAGAGCACCCTCACAGCCACAGGCGCTATAGGCAAGCGCATGGCGTGTCGGTCCTCACAAAGAGCACCCTCACAGCCACAGGCGCTATAGGCAAGCGCATGGCGTGTCGGTCCTCACAAAGAGCACCCTCACAGCCACAGGCAGCCACTGTCTCCTGCAAACTGAACGGAGCTTACAGGAAGAAGCTCCGTCACAGCCAGAAGGAGACAAAGAGCTGGAAAGATCTACAGCTGCAACGCAGCCAAGATGAGATGCTGGAGGCTGAAACGGAGCAGAGAGAAGCTCGTCACAGCCAGGAGAAGGCAGCACAAGGTATGAGTGTCAGGGCGGTCAGCTCACGCTGCCGCCCTGCTGTGTGTGAGCTGTAGAATGCCATAGCCGCTGAGCACGGGAGTGTTATAACTAACAGAGCGGCCGCACGTCACTCAGACGCCGGCCGCTCTCACTGCTCTGATGCGGCACCGCTACACGCCGCCGACATCCTCCGGGCGCTCAACTAAGCAGAGCGGCCGCACGTCACTCAGACGCCGGCCGCTCTCACGGCTCTGATGCGGCACCGCTACACGCCGCCGACATCCTCCGGGCGCTCAACTAAGCAGAGCGGCCGCACGTCACTCAGACGCCGGCCGCTCTCACGGCTCTGATGCGGCACCGCTACACGCCGCCGACATCCTCCGGGCGCTCAACTAAGCAGAGCGGCCGCACGTCACTCAGACGCCGGCCGCTCTCGCTGCTCTGATGGCCCGGCACGCCGCCGAGACGCTCCTCTGTACTAAAGAGCGGCCGCACGTCACTAAAGGACGCCGGCCGCTCTTCCAGTGAGACACCGCAGACACAGGGAGACTGTGTACTGCTGTAGGAAGCAGCTGCCGGACGGCTCCCCGGCGCTAGATTCAGGCGCTCTCCCTGTTCCCGATCTCCGTACGCTGCAGGTAAGGGATGCAGGGGGGGGGAGGGGGAATAATACCCATGGCAGCAGCAAAGGCTGCATGGGTTCAAAATACACAAGCAGCGCAGCACTTTAAACAATGTACACTGTGTACTGGGATGTTTCAGCACGTTTTATATATATATAAATATAATAAAGCTTTTGCTGGCGAAACTGTCTATAATATATATGTGTAAACACTTTGTATATATATATATAATATATATATGAGGCTTTGGCTGGCAATAGGTTATCAGTGGCATACCCTATTGCACGTTTAACCATGTTTTCTGTTATTTTTGGTTACACTGGCATACACTGCAGGCAGTGCTCATATTATTTGAATAAATGCACTGTATAATAGGCTATTAAGCTTAGTAACTGTATAATAGGCTATTAAGCTTAGTAACTGTATAATAGGCTATTAAGCCTATATTAAAACTGCAGCAGGTAACCTGTACTGTGATTTTCTAGGAAAGCATGGCATGACGGCCATTTTAATCATTGCTGGTTTTTTCCAGTTATAATTCCAGACTGTACACCTCTACTCCACAAGGAGGCGCAGGGGTGTTAGTGGGAATTTTTAGTTCAATTCTAGAACATTCCTGCCCTACATCTTTAAGCCACCAGAAGGCGCAGGGGTGTTAGTAGGAATTTGGTTCGGGTTTCATGCCCATGTGAACTGCTTTTCACATAAAGAACACTTTAGTTTCCTAATAAATATGCTGTTCAGCAATAACATATATATATAGATATATATGCCATATAATAATGGTATTAAGTCGTGCAAGTGTCTGTCTGTTGCCTATTATGATGTTTGTCTACATAGCGAATAAGGCTCTAGTGCAGACTAAAAATGTTAACATTGGCAATTCAAGTTAAAACAGCGGTAATCGGAGTCTCAGAATAACTCCGCCAGCGCTAACAAAAGACAATCTTTCCAAAGTGACAATTTTCCTTTGGGTACCAGAGTGTTTATTTCACTAGTCTTATAATTTAATGCACGATTCTATGTCAAATCTCACACCGATAACTACGAGTGAGAAGGGTACATTAGTCCAGCACTCAGATAGTGCGGGGTTTTGGACAACCATAAATAATCGTTTCCAAAAGGACGCGATCCGCCATTGGTATATGCGTTTCTGTCAAACATTATAAAAACCACAGATACATTTGGGTCACTAGAATCTATGTATGAAACCATACCGATCACGGTTAAAAGAAGCTGCAGAGTATATCTGTAAAGCTTCTGCTAACGCCGGTTACTTTCATTGTCGTTAGTAACGCGCGACAAGGCCAGAGCTTGTTTGCTCCTAAATTTGATATATGTGTAACGACATTTTATCCCTTTAGGATATTCTGCCATTAGCGCATACAATTTACTTGTAACAGCGTTTTATTCCTTTATAAAAAAAAAAAAAAAAAAAAAAAAGTCACGCCTTGTAACGAGTGCTTGCTTCGGCAGCACAAAATTGGAAGGTTCACATGCAAATTCTTGAAGCGTTCCATATACAGGACGTTACAGTCACAAGTCAGTGGGTTGATGACCTCTTTTACAATTGTGGAAGTGTGTCTTTTCATGTTACAGTTGCGAGGTTTCATGACTTCAACTCATATATGTCTCAGCTATTTACAGCTTGGAGTACAAAACTGCTTCTGTCGAACGGGTTGGCAGGTTGTCATTTAGTCTTTGCTGGTTTATAAACCAGGCAGTAGTACGCCAACAGAGTCAGAGTTACTTATTCCCCTCTGTTTGAGCAAAATCAAACAGCTCCGTTCCAATATCAATCAGCAAGTAATTTTCTGCAGTTAGTTTTTGCTTATTGAAGACACAAAATTGTATAATTGCATTTGACCTTCACAATGCGTATTTACACAGTCCGGTTTCTTCATCACAGGTTTAGCGTTTGCAAATCGCCGCAACCATTAACCATTTCATTTCTACAGTTGCTTATCGCTTCCTGTATTTACCAAAGTGATGTTGGAATGATAGCTCATCTCACATAAGAACTATGTATCAACAAAGTTCCTATATCTTGCGTTACTAAGGTATACTGCGGTAGCAGATTAAGTAACAATCACATCTAAGTCTGTCTAAACGATGTCAATTCCTAGGTAAGATTATAAATATGGTAATTCAAAGACTTTTACCTACTACACCAGCAACAACAAAAGTACACTTACACTAGCGGTACATTGGTGTATTCACTTATTAAGAATAAAGATGGGTTTTCAATTTAGTTCGCCACCCTTCATTTGCTTTACCCACAAAGGAACAAGGGTGCGTATACTCTGGATTACAGTCACAGAGAGTCAGGATTTGTCGTTATAAGGTTCTAAAACACGACAGATTGCTGTCGATAAATGTACTAGAACTCTGTGCATTTTACAATGCAATAGATAAATGTCCTAGAACTATGTGCATTTTACAATGCAATAAATCGCTTTCAGTCTGACCAGGGATAGACTCTGGTTTCTCTTCAGAACAAATAAATCTTTCGCTTTTTACTAAAGATTTCTGTGGAGAGGAACAACCGTGAGTTTCATGTAATTTTGTTTTTCATACCTGGCTCACGCTGCCCTTAAGCAGTCAAACAAAGCAACGGCAGTTGCATACTCAACAACCAATGAGAACCAATAAGCCGCATGGCAAGGCGGTAGGTAACTCAAATCTTCAATGGCTCAGAACGCCATTATGTGAAAATGTCAAAATATCAATCCGTGAGTGGACATCTGTTAGACAGACGATCTCACCTGTCAGGGTTTGGATTTTAAAACACTGGACATTAAATCCAGAGGTGTTTCAGATGTGAGTCCACAGAAGGGGGTTACCCTCAAGTATACATGAGGGCATCTCACCACAATTACAAAAGCTCAGTATGTGTACATCACATTCATGGGGTCATTCAGCATCGTGTATCTGGCTTCACCAATTTCCGCTTCCTTCTTCGTTGCCAAAACGGATCAGAAGACAGTTCGTCACAGGCATACTGGTGGTATCTTATGGGTTTCAGAGAAGTTTGCTTCTCGAATTTTCAAGGAATACTTGCACACGATCTTGGCCCGCTCATAATACGTCCAACCTGTTACATCAGGGAACGTTCTTTTACCCATAGTTACCTATGTACCTATTATCTATGTACCGCAGCTGCGGTTGACGGGGTGAGGGTTCAGTGCTCGCTTCGGCAGCACATATACTAAAGTTGGAACGATACAGAGAAGATTAGCATGGCCCCTGCGCAAGGATGACACGCAAATTCGTGAAACGTTCCATAAGACCGCCCTCTTAAAAAAATAGAGCATTACAGTATCGGTTATACCAACCATGTAACGAAATAGTAAGCCGCTTAAGGCAGCTCATTATTAAAACATTTCGTGTGCTTACATAGGTTGTAAACCTCAGAAGTTTCCAACATCATACTTCAAGTACCCGTATTCTGTTAAACGGGATGGAATGGAAAACTGCGTTCATCTGCACTAACAGTGCAGGTATCTGTGTGGTAAACGTATTTTCAAAGAAGTTTGCCTCTATTTGCGTCTGTAAACATCTTTCTACAAGGTGTCACCAAAGTTCAGACTCTATTTATCCCACCTACAGCGCCAGGCGATTTGAGGTTGGGTTCAGATTTATTACAGTTTTCATATTTTGGAACCCTTTCAACAAAGGGGAAGTAAGTTTCATATTTTTTGAACCTTTACAACAAATGAGAATTAAGTTTCTCACTTTGGAAAACATTTTTCTTCTAGCCTTGCCTTCGGCAAGGGTGCTTCGGCAAAGGTTTTGTTTTCATATTTGGGTGCCTTGTATTCCAAGCCACCGTATTTGAGTTTCTCATGACAAAGCAGATCTTCGGACGAAATCCGCTTTCGTATTCTTCACATCAATATACCAATAGTGGTTCCTGTGTGGACTGCACATTCTTGAATTCTGAATGTGGTACACGCGTTACGCGTTTATATATGTACCGAACGTCTACAGTACGTGATCTGAATACGTTGTTTGTTCTATATGATACTGTAAACTGGGGTTAGCCAGTTTCTCAGCAGACATTATCCAGTTGGATAATAATGACTACAAGTCAGACTTACTTTAAGGCTAAGTTACAATCGCCTACGTCAGTAATAGTTCATCCCACAGGTTCTGTGGGAATGTCAGACCCAACGGGTCGTGGAGCGTCTACAACGCGGCTACATAGCCTTCAGTGCACCACGTTTGTGCACGTTTATACGTTATTAATGGTGGCGCCATCAGCATTTAGCTTTGGCCTGTCTACTGTTACAAGTATCAAACAGCTCTCCCGCCCACGAGGGAAGCTTTGGTACGTCCCAAGAGTACTCCAGTGACCCCTAGTGGATGATAAAGAAAATAGGATTTTGGTACTTACCAGGTAAATCCTTTTCTTTGAATCCATAGGGGGCACTGGACGCCCACCCAGAGCAGTTTTACCTGGGTTGTTTTAAGCTCAAAGGAGCTTAGTGAACAAATTTAACTTGGATGGTATTAAGCTCAAGGGAGCTTATGGTAACACATTTTCACCGATTGGCTCAAATTATAAAGTTCTATCGGTTAAGGTGTCAACTGTTTAGTTGACAATAAGGTTACGGATCAACTTTGTGGTTGTCCGTTATGTTATAGGGATTCTCCATTGTCAACCTCTCTATATCCTGTTCGCTCAGTAAAAAACACTGGCAAGGTACACTGAGGTACTTGGGGATATGGAGGGGGGGGAGAGTCCTGAATTTGAATATTCAGTGCCTTTGTTCGGCTACGCCCGTCCATATCCCAAGAGTACTCCAGTGCCCCCTATGGATTCAAAGAAAAGGATTTACCTGGTAAGTACCAAAATCCTATTTTCCCTAGCTCGTCTGTATTCCGAGGACGCCTGAATTCCGAGGACGGATCACCGCGTTGGGATTCCAGCAAAGGTTCCCGGTCTAAAGAAGCTCTGTGACCGGAATGCGAGAGGGGCAACTTTCGGTAAGAAGTGGGATTATATTGACACTGCAGTAGGCACCACACCGCCCCGCCACCCTCACATATATATACTTACCAGGTGACCCAGTTACATATATTTTTAGGAGAGGTAAGTGGCACAATGGTTAGCATTGTGGCAGTGAGCATGACACCCAGCACATGAAACCATGACACCCAGCGCATGATACCCCTGGCAATGAGCATGACACCCAGCACATGGAACCCCTAGCAATGGACAGGTAATTTAAAATTAATTAGAAGCTTTACTGTAGGGCATAATGTATCATGGGCATTGTGGTGTATGGCATAATATGGTGCAAGGGGCATTACTGTGTGGGGCTTAATATGGTGGAATATTTTTTTTTCCCTGTGGTGGCCGAGGTCTGTTGTTGCAGGGTCAAAAATGGGGGTGTAAGGTAGTCTTTTCCTACAAAGCTGCGCCCATTTTTAAGTGAGACCACACCCATTTTATGAGGCCACGCTCCTCACCGGGAGCGGGTCGCGCAAATTTTTTTCTTTAATGTTTATTGGGGGAGCACATTTTTCATTACTATGGAGGGGGGGGCGCACATTTTTTTACTGTTCGCACTGGGAGACAAATTGTCTAGA
Organism: Pseudophryne corroboree; assembly: GCF_028390025.1. Classification (NCBI taxonomy): domain Eukaryota; kingdom Metazoa; phylum Chordata; class Amphibia; order Anura; family Myobatrachidae; genus Pseudophryne; species Pseudophryne corroboree. The sequence continues at coordinate 259,235,392 of NC_086449.1, forward strand.
AACGGCCCTGCTGAAGATTGCTGTTTTGCATGCAATATAACCTATTGAACACTGTTTGTGTGTTGCTGAAAACTGCTGTTCACTTCATTTTTCTTTTCTAAAGGGGGGTACTGACGGGAGAGATGTGTGCTGCGCGATCTTAACACAGACCGCTCGGCGCACATATATCTTCCCCCGCTCAGCACAGCGCGATGTGCTGAGCGAGGGGACGGATGGACGGGGGGCCACTCACTTCACACAGCGGGGAAGAGAGCGACCCGCTAGATTGAGCCTGCATGCAGGCTCAATCTAGCACCGGCGATAGCGATGCGTGGCCCTATCGTTGGGGGGCATACACATGACAGATCCCTGCTTAAAATCTAAGCAATCTAGTTAGCTTGCCTAGATTTTAAACACGGATCTCTCCGTGTTTACCCCCCTTTACACCTTTAAGAAAACAATAAATTGTTCTAGCTAGCCCAAATAACATAGGCTATGGCACAATTATGTAATGTCCTGTGAATAGATATTAGAATTTTAGTTGTGCTTTGTCAGTACATTTTTAAGGGCTCATTCAGACAAACGGTTAATGAAAGTTTAGGAAGAATTTGCTCATGCAGAGTCTCAGCTAGTCCACAGTGTGAATAAACTGCTCTGCATAACGCACAAGCTTCGCAATCTCTGATCTCCGTGCCTGCATTTCCCTGCTATTTAGATTAACATTGGTGCAAATTTTGAACCTGTGTTCAAAAACTCTGTTTCATTGGCGAGGAAAGCAGTGGGGTGTTGCTACAGAACTAGTTAATTACACACAACAAAATAGCAACTTAAACAAGGGTGGCTCCTGTCACAGCAGAGGAGGAACTACCGGCGGCAGTGGCACTTAATGGGCATATTGACGGCATTACTACAAAACATACTACAAAATCAATGTGCTGTAGCTGTACAATCCCAAGAACTCACTCCCTTCTGTGGGACCAGGAAGGAGACACTTAAGGCACTTGGGGCACATGGGCAAATGTGGGGAAAACCCTGCTGTGAAGGATCACAGGCACTCATTGCAACACGGTACTAACTGCCTGTTGGGGGGGGGGGGGGGTTTAGCGTGGGGGAGACACAAAATCATATTTTACCACCTGAGACCACCTCTCGCTAGTTCCGCTGCTGTATTGCGGATACCTAGAGTTCTGCCCCAGGCTAAGTAACAACAGTGGGCCAATACACAGGGAGGACTTTGTGAATTGTTCCTGCAGATTCGTGGCGCTCCACCTATATGTCACAACACATGATTTCACATAGGGTGGAGTGCCACTACACAGCAGAATACCACGCTCTAGAGCACCAACTGAGCGAAGACTGCATTGCAAAGGAGAGGACAGAAAGACCAGCCAAAGAAGAAGGTAAGTAATAAAGTTTTAAGCAGGTCAGAATAATAGAGGCAGCGGGGCCTGACTATTTTGCCAGTCCTCGTCACCACAATATCTGATGACAGCCCTGGACTCTAGTCTGGTGTAGGAACCTGATGAATGTAAGTCAGGCCTCATAAATATTAGGCAGTGCCTCAGTGATGTCATTTTTAGTATAATTGATAGGCTCTATATCAGTAAAACAAAATGGATGCCTTGTTTGTGTCAGCTCTGCTTTAATCCTTTCAGTAAATCAGTAGGATTGTAGGCACATTTGCAGCTTTGTTGACAGGGCCTGTCCAAGGCCCTATGCATTCACCTTCACTTGTTAATTGCCCCCACAATACGCCTGATTTTTACGCTGACAGGTGGGAAGTGGAATCCTGGGGTCCTCAGACTGGGAGTGTGATGCTTTGCAATCACATCATGGCCAAGCGCCACACTACCAGCATAACAATGACATAGCAGAACAGCAGTTTCGTAGGTGTGAAGCTACTGAATGTTTGTCCTACATGTCATCGGCTGGTGTTCCATATTGGGCTGCTGGGCAGACCTGAACATCACTGGAGTACACTTCTCTCCCCTAAGCATAAGCAACTGTTTGTTGGACTAATTGGTTTTAGTGTTTGGGTACTTTAGCCATCTGTTAAGGATTTCTGGTAATGGTAATAGAATTCACTGGGTACTTTTATTCAGGACACTGGACTTCTGAATGATTTCTAGTATCATTATATAAGCATACTTGCCTACTGTCCCCGAAAGTATTGGAGGCTCCCAAGTGAAGTGGGTGCTCTGGGCAACTGATGACACGATTTGCACTGAATAATGTCATCATGGCACTGCACCTTGCCTCACAATGCTGGTAACCAAGCCATAGCGTAGTGGGGCGGAGCCATGATAACACAATCGTGTCATCATGCCCCTACAACGCCCACTGTAGAGCCAACTGGGCTGTTCCCCTCAGGGTCAAGTAACCAGTGAATTGGCAAGTATGATATAAAGTGGGGTCTACATGATTCTGTCACATACATGTTGCAATAAATTCAAACACAATTCTAAACAGTGACATCACTAATCACTCTATAGACATATTAATATTGCTCTACTTTAGACTAAATATGCTTTTAAGCTCTTCATACACTATACACCATATTGTACATATGTGCACATACTGTAAGTCTAGTTAGGGAATATGTGAAAAGGTTTTTTTATTGCATTTCCAGAATATCTGCAAAACACTTGGGCCCAGAATTATCTTGGAGAGTGAAAAATTGCACGGTGATAAAGTGCCAACCAATCAGCCCATAATCCTCTTTTTTCAAACAGCCTGTAACATGGCAGTTAGGAACTGATTGGCTGGTACTTTTTCACCATGCAATTATCACTCTCCAAGGCTTGATAAATCTGGGCCCTGGTTTGCAGGTAAACATCAGTTGATAATGTAAGATCCTGCTTCCTGTTTTAGGGGTGGGGCAGAGACCCCCATTTATTAATATGCAATCTGTGATCCCACAAGTTATTATTATATTGCCAGATCAGCTATTGTGATACTCATCTGCCCAGTGATGCCAGCTGGCAGTGGTAAGAGTATGCTTACTACTTTGTTGTGGCCTTGGTACATGACTTGGCTGCATTATACATGTACCCGGCCCCTTCGCTCTTCACAAAATCTATGTCTCTCATCCACACTCATTACTTGCTCCCATGCACGATTACAGGACTTTCTTCGGGCTGCACACACTCTGTGGAATGCCCTACCACGTACAATAAGACTCTCCTCTAGTCTTCAAACCTTCAAGCGTTCCCTGAAAACTCACCTATTCAGATAAGCCTATCAAAATTCCAGAACCGCTCACATTACCTTCATAGCTCTCCTATCCAATTATATCCTCACAGTACAGTCCACACATCCCCCACATATTTTCTTTCTTCACCCTCCTTTCCCCTGAACCTGTGATGTGATATCATACAGCCCACCAAGAACCTTTACAATCTGGTGAACAACTATGCAATAGATAGCACCTATCCTTGTGTATCAATGCCTATTCCCCATAGATTGTAAGCTTGCGAGCAGGGCCCTCCTACCTCTATGACTGTTTGTTTTTACCCAGTTTTGTCTTCTAATTGTGTCCAGTTGTAAAGTGCAACGGAATTTGCTGTGCTATATAAGAAACTGTTAATAAATAAAAAAAATATATACAGTGTAATTGTAAGCCTTGAATTATGCTCTCAGTTCAACTTGTAAAAAATTAAAAAAATGAAATAGAAAATTTTCAAACATAAATTATTTTGTGCCCTTTTATTTGTTCCAATGATCAGGACTCCAGGCAGGCACCAAAGTGTATTAGGAAGTGACGTGGGTGCATGCATCTGTAAAATATAACTTTTAATCTTTTTATTTAAAACATTAGCGAAATATTTAAAAAAGTAGATAAGTGAAAATGTGAGAAATTGTGATTAAAATATGAACTCTGCACACTGGGTGTCACTGCACTGTTTAATCAATAAATGTATTATTATTCGACCAGAATTGTGTCTGTGTGTTTCATTTATATTTATTTATTGTCTTTTGTAAATAGACCATTGCACTGTGGGGGTAATTCCAAGTTGATCGCAGCAGGATTTTTGTTCGCAATTGGGCAAAACCAAGGGGGTCATTCCGAGTTGTTCGCTTGTTGCCGATTTTTGCTATATTGCGATTAGTCGCTTACTGCGCATGCGCAAGGTTCGCAGAGCGCATGCGCTTAGTTATTTTACACAAAAGTTAGGTATTTTACTCACAGCATAACAAGGAATTTTCATTGTTCTGGTGATCGTACTGTGATTGACAGGAAGTGGGTGTTTCTGGGCAGAAACTTGCCGTTTTCTGGGCGTCTGCGAAAAAACGCTGGCGTTTCAGGGAAAAACGCGGGAGTGTCTGAAGAAACGGGGGAGTGCCTGGGCGAACGCTGGGTGTGTTTGTGACGTCAAACCAGGAACGAAACTGACTGAACTGATCGCAGTGGCTGAGTAAGTCTCGAGCTACTCAGAAACTGCTAAGAAATTTCTATTCGCAATTCTGCTAATCTTTCGTTCTCAATTCTGCTAAGCTAAGATACACTCCCAGAGGGCGGCGGCTTAGCGTGTGCAATGCTACTAAAAGCAGCTAGCGAGCGAACAATTTGGAATGAGGGCCCATGGCCCTCATTCCGAGTTGTTCGCTCGCAAGCTGCTTTTAGCAGCTTTACACACGCTAAGCCGCCGCCTACTGGGAGTGAATCTTAGCTTCTTAAAATTGCAAACGAAAGATTCTCAAAATTGCGACCACACACCTCTTAGCAGTTTCTGAGTAGCTCCAGACTTACTCGGCATCTGCGATCAGTTCAGTGCTTGTCGTTCCTGGTTTGACGTCACAAACACACCCAGCTTTCGCCCAGACACTCCTCCGTTTCTTCAGCCACTCCCGCGTTTTTCCCAGAAACGGTAGCGTTTTTTCGCACACACCCATAAAACGGCCAGTTTCCGCCCAGAAACACCCACTTCCTGTCAATCACATTACGATCACCAGACCGAAGAAAAAACCGTTAGTAAAATACCTAACTGCATAGCAAATTTACTTGGCGCAGTCGCAGTGCGGACATTGCGCATGCGCACTAAGCGGAAAATCGCTGCGATGCAAAAAAAATTACCGAGCGAACAACTCGGAATGACCACCCATGTGCACTGCAGGGGAGGCAGATTTAACATGTGCAGAAAGAGTTAGATTTGGGTGGGTTATTTTTTTTTCTGTGCAGGGTAAATACTGGCTGCTTTATTTTTACACTGCAAATTAGATTGCAGATTGAACACACCACACCCAAATCTAACTCTCTTTGCACATGTTAAATCTGCCTCCCCTGCAGTGCACATGGGCCCTCATTCCGAGTTGTTCGCTCGCAAGGCGATTTTAGCAGTATTGCACACGCTAAGCCGCCGCCTACTGGGAGTGATTCTTAGCTTCTTAAAATTGCGAACGAAAGATTCGCAATATTGCGATTACACATCTCGTAGCAGTTTCAGAGTAGCTTCAGACTTACTCGGCATCTGCAATCAGTTCAGTGCTTATCGTTCCTGGTTTGACGTCACAAACACACCCAGCGGTCGCCCAGACACGCCTCCATTTCTCCAGCCACTCCCGCGTTTTTTCCGGAAACGGTAGCATTTTTTCCCACACGCCCATAAAACGGCCTGTTTCCGCCCAGTAACACCCATTTCCTGTCAATCACACTACGATCGCCTGAGCGAAGAAAAAGCCGTGAGTAAAAATCCAAACTTCATAGCAAATTTACTTGGCGCAGTCGCAGTGCGGACATTGCGCATGCGCACTAAGCGGAAAAACGCTGCGATGCGAATAAATTTTCCGAGCGAACGACTCGGAATGACCTCCATGGTTTTGCCCAATTGCTAACAAAAATCCTGCTGCAATCAACTTGGAATTACCCCGTGTAGTTTGTTATAGCTATTCCCTGCTCATAAGAAAACCATTTTTTTAAGCAGATACTTTGGCTGCACGTTGCTCTTATATCTCAGTTTGTATCGGTTGCTTTCACAAAGTATTCTGTTATATATATTTGTATCAAACTGTGAATGGTTACTCTGTATCACTTATAAGTGTGCAGTCATCTCAGCTCTTCCAGGGTTATAGATGTTATTCATATGGTTATGGCTGACATGGAATGGATACACATGTATGTTATGTTACACATACATTCTACTCATTTCACTGTATCAGCATATAGGGGGTCATTACGAGTTGATCGCTCGCTGCCGTTTTTTGCAGTGCAGCGAACAGGTTACTACTGCACATGCGTATGCACCACAATGCGCAGGCGCGTCATACGGGTACAAAGCGTATCGTTGCTGGGCGATGGATTTAACAAAGAATCCATTCGCACAGCCGATTGCAAGGAGATTGACAGGAAGAGGGCATTTGTGGGTGTCAACTCACCGTTTTTAGTGAGTGTTTGGAAAAACGCAGGCGTGTCCAAGCGTTTGCAGGGCGGGTGTCTGACGTCAATTTCGGCACCAAAAAGACTGAAGTGATCGCAAGTGGCTGAGTAAGTCCAGAGCTACTCAGAAACTGCAAAAAAACTTTTTTCATTCCGCTCGGCTGCACACGCGTTTGCACACTTGCAAAGCAAAAAATACACTCCCCCGTGGGCGGCAACTATGCGTTTGCATGGCTGCTAAAAGTAGCTAGTGAGCAATCAACTTGGAATGACCCCCATAGTCCACATACAGCTTAACAAGCATGAGTGGTCACCTAATGCTGTTCCTTATGTATATACAGCAAAGTTTTATTGTGGATGTAATGCTTGTTTGTATTGGGATTTGTTTGTATTGGGATACCTCTTAGGGGTATCATATGATTTATAGTTCTCTTGGTACTCAATATGATAGTTACAGTATATGATCTTGCCCTATCAAAAACACTGTTATTATAACCCTTCAGGGGCTATTACTGATGTTCATAATATATTTGTTATACCATACAGAAATTCTAGTAAGCCATACCACTCCTATAACGCCTATAATGCCCTTCCTGGAATCAATTACTAATACATAAAACTATATCCTCTGTATATGATGTTATTAAATAACGTCAGGTTACACAGACACGTGCTATCTTATTAAATCCCTTTGGGATTAGGACACATCACAGACAAATAGTATTTTCTATTAAACAATCATTGTGCAGAGACCGTCTCTAGTGCGCAGCTAGTCTGACGCAGGTTTCGCTGTCGCTTTATCGAAGGCGTTGGCCCATCTAGTATGCCCCTTTTTTACCATATTTTTACCTCACTGTCAGCATTCTTAGGGGCTGATTTATCAACGAGTTTTAACATACATAACAACTTTGAAAACTTATTGCGTATTATAAATGTACTCAAGCCAATCTGCTTCTACCTGTCACGTGTTTGAAAAATGACAGTTGGTAGTGGATTGGCTGGAGTACCATTTATCATATGCAATGAGTTTTAAAACTCGTTGCTTATGAAAAAACTCATTGATACAATATCCCCTTAGTGCTTAAAGTGTGCACCAACATTTTCTTTTTCCTGCATGGTACTACAAGTCTCAGCATGGTAGCACCTCTTATTGGGGTAAATTTACTAAGGTGGGAGATTTTTAGAAGTGGTGTTGTTGCCCATAGCAACCAATCAGATTCTAATTAACATTTGTCTAGCTGCTTCTAGAAGATAATAGATACAATCTGATTGGTTGCTATGGGCAACATCACCAGTTCTAAAAATCTCCCACCTTAGTAAATTTATCCCATTGTGTTTGAAATGTGTGTTCAGTCCAAGCACCCTTCCCCCGCAAACACACACTGTCATCTTCTTTAGATGGTGAGATGTATCAAACCTTATAAAAACGACTAGTGGAGGTGTTGCCCATAGCAGCCAATCAACGTCTAAGTAAGTTCATAGAATATACTTAAGAAATGATAGCTAGAATCTGATTGGTTGCGATAGGAAACTTCTCCACTTGTCCTCTTTAGAAGGTTTGATATATCTCCCCCTTATTGTTCCAACGCTATTTGATAGTTTTCTGAATTTAGGACTATGGCTAAAATGTACACATTATATAGATTACATTACATGTACATTATATAATAAGACATCTATAATTGGTTAACATGGTATCCATATGATATATCTACACTGTCTAGTTAGACAGTCAATAGGTCAACACCAAACAGTTGACATGCATTAGGTCAACAGGTTGACTGGTACAAAAGGTCGACAGGTACAAAAGGTCATCATGACAATGGTCAATACACAAATAGTCGAAGCATGTTTTGGAGGTTGTTCATATTTTACCAACATTTGCTTGATTTACTCTCCACATGGACTACAATTGGGTATAGCTGCTTTAAGTGTGGTGAGTGTCTATGTTTGTAGTGATGGTGGTCACAGAACATGAAATATACAAGATGTAGCAAAATAAAACCTTAAAAAACATGTTCACCATTTTTCTGTTGACCACTGTCATGTTGACCTTTTGACCACGTTGACCTTATCAACCTTAACCATTTTTGATCTTTTATCTGTCAACCCTTTGACCCTGTCGACCTAATCATGTCGACCATATGGTGTCTACCTATTGACTATCTAGACAGTGTCTATCCATAGTCCAGATACCACACCCGGTTAACATAGTAGTTTCCCAAAAGGGGTCCCTAAGAGGAACTTGCAGGGGTACCATGGGTTGGTGGTCCATGACTTCATTTAATAATTTATTCTGAATTTCTCACTATGAAACTTTTGCTCTAGGGGTGCCGTAAATAAATGCTGATACTCTAGAGTGCCGTCATACAAGAAATCTTGTACTCTTATATCTTGTATTCTGAGACAGGTTAATGGACCTCAGTAGACCTTCAGATAAAGTTCAAAGCATTAATACCCTAATATAGAATGGATAACATTATCTAGAATCTTAGCATCAATGCAATATTTTTCATAGTCAATGTCGAAAGTTTATTCTTACAAATTGTGCAGGAAAAAACAGAAGATAATTACTGAAGAAACAGGGACTTCAAAAGAAGGGCTGCTCCTTCTATAAGAGATAGACGGCCTAATTCAGACTGAAATGCAGCAGCGGCGGCATTTGCAGTCTGATGCCCGGTGAAGTATGCGCATGCGCAGCAGCCGCACTATGCGTGCACACACAGGTTGTGATTCAGACCTGATCGCTGCTGTGCGTTTTCGCACAGTGGGTGTTCAAGTACTTACTGCGCATGCATATGCACCGCAATGCGCACGCGTGTCGGACAACAACAAAGGATATTGCCGGTCAGCGATGGGATGGTGCGTAATATCAGATCACACGGGCGTTCGCAAGGTGATTGACAGGAGGAGGCCGTTTGTGGGTGGTAACTGAGCATTTTTTGGGAGTGTACGGAAAAACGCAGGCATTCCCAAGAGTTTTCAGGGAGGGTGTCTGACATCAGAGACGGCCCCGATCAGCCTGTTCTCATAGCACTGTAGGAGTAAGTCCTGGGCTGCGCAGAGACTGCACATAGTGGATTTTTGCAGCTCTGCGCAGGGCCGGTGCTAGGGTGTCCGGCGCCCCTCTGCAAACAATAAATTTGCGCCCTCCCTCCCATATGTAATAAAGGGACAGTGCTTGCCAAAGGGGCGTGGTCTCACATGGAAAGGGCGTGGCCACATAATAGTATCCCCAATTTAAATTAGCCACACAGTATCACAATCGTATTCACATTATACCACATGTAGTGCCCCTGATTCATATTGCACCAAATAGTTGTGTACCTAATTCACATTACGACACACAGTAGTGTTCCTTATACACAATACCCACAGTAGTGTCACTTACACAAATAACACCCGCAGTAGTAGTGCCACACAAAATGCCTACAATGATAGCGTGCCTAATACATAATGCTCACAGTAGTCGTGCCACACAGAATACCCACAGCAGTAGTGCCACACAGAACACCCACAGTAGTCGTACCACACAGAACGTCCACAGTAGTCGTGCCACACAGAACGCCCACAGTAGTCGTGCTACACAGAGTGCCCACAGTAGTCATGCCACACAGAATGCCTACAGTAGTCGTGCCACACAGAGCGCCCGCAGTAGTCATGCCACACAGAGCGCCCACAGTAGTCGTGCCACACAGAGCGCCCACAGCAGTAGTGCCCCATAGAGCACCCACAGTAGACGTGCCACACATAATCCCCAGAGCAGTAGTGATCCACAGATCGCCCACAGTACTAGTGCCACACAGAACGTCCACAGTAGTCATGCCACACATAATGTCCACAGTACTAGTGCCACACAGAATGCCCACAGAAGTAGTGCAACAATTAATGCCCCTTACACTTAAGTAAACCGGAGGGGAGGAGATAGAGGTGGTGTGCGGTACTTACCACACACAGATCCGTGGAGAGTGCTGCCGGCGCCACTGCCTAAATTACAGTGGGGAGGAGGGAGGGAGCCGGAGCCGCGCTTCACGCTTCTGAGCGGTAGAGCACTAGCTCTGTGCCGGAGAGTGCTGTCGGCGCCGCTGCCTAAAGTGCAGTGGGGAGGAGGGGGTGGAAACAGGAGGGAGGGAGCCGGAGGGAGGGAGCCAGAGCCACGCTTCACGCTGCCTGCGTCTGTCATACAGTGTGACAGACGCAGCGTCAGCCGGGAGCCAGCAGCAACAGCCAGAGCGCCTCTTCCGACCAGCGCCTCCCTGCTTTGCAGGAGCTGCTGAATGGGTAGCGCCGGCTCTGTCTCTGCGTACACATGGGATTGCACACTTGCACAGTGAATTTACACTCCCCCTGGAGAACGCCGGACAGCAAAGTTAGTAGCCCAGCAATCAGGTCTGAATCACCCCCACAGTGAGATGCAACGGCATCTCACTTGTGCGATCACCTCTGCCTGATTGACAGGCAGAGGCAGTCACGGGGTGGAGGGGAGGGATGGTGTTGTGTTGGCATTGGAGGGGCGCGGTCCAACACATGCAGCCGCTGCGACCCTAAACATGACCGGTAGCCGACTGCCTTCGCAGCTAGGCTGCATAGGCAGAAGGTTACTAGACAAATGCGAAAACATCACTGCCGTGTGATGCTTTCGCATGTCTGTGAGGGGGGCTGGATCCGGCATGTGGGGTGACTTGCCCTGTGCTGGGCGTCTCCCTGCATGTCAGAGAAAATGATCATACATGTGCATTTTTCACACACATCTACGATCAGGTATGAATCACCCCTGAGTTGTAAAATATTTGTGAACTATGAATACAACATACATGTCATTTGGGTCATCAGTAAAAATCTTATTACTGTTATAATGTATGCTGTATGGTGGTAATTGTGAGGAAAAGAGAAATACAATTGTAATATTTATGATTTATGGCTGTGTTGCCTGCTCATGGCTGGCCATCTTTATGCTGTTTTAATGACGGGCCTATGTCTATGTGGAGGCCTGGAGCTGTATCTTCATCTGCCCTACTGTTAATCTTCCTATGCAAAGAGCAGAGTGGGTGCAGGGGCATTGACAGGAGGAAGTAGATACAAATTGGCTTTGGCTGCCAAGGAGGTATAGCTACTGCCCCAATATTAGATGTGACATGCCCTTGTCAACAGGTGCTGCAGCATGTAAGGAGAACCCTAGTCATTGCAACTAGGCATGGCCACCCTCCTACATGCTTTGTCATGCCTGATAGATCTTCAGGCTGCCCTAATGATGCATCGGGGAGCTTGCTTTCACAGAGGCCTGTCAAATTTGATTTGAATTTATAGAGCAATTTTATTGAAATAAGATAAAGGTGGGGAGCGTGTTCAGGGGCATTACTGTCTGTGTGGAGGAAAAAGCAGGATCCAGCTCAGAGCTGGCAGTATTGAGATCTCTTCCTAACTTTTAATGTGCCCCATTTTGAGCCTTTATGTTGTACTTAGACAGACAAGCAAATTTCTAGGAGCATCCCGACTCCCGAGTAATGGAATAAGCAAAAAAGGGACTAAAAAAATGTGTCCTTCATTCATAAGTATTTTCAGCCAACACCCAGCATTGTTTTAATAGAAAGACTGACTGGAGGGTCCTGGACATTTGAAATGCTAAAAAACAAAACAAATGTGAATAAAAGGTTTTACCTTTTAATGGCTAACTGTGTAGGAAATCATTGCAAGGTTTGAAAACACTAACGGCCAGATTCAGTTCAGTGTCATGTTCTGATGTAGATCAGTGCAATATACTGCTACGCACACTTCCGAGTATTATGGTTCTGAAAATATTGATTACGTTTGCTCACACTTCATTGGGGTATGAGGAAAAATAAGCAATGTTTCTTACCTGTAACATCCAGCAGAATCTCATTATGAGAGAGGGTCCTTCAGACTTCAGACCCGAAGTCCCTGTCTGAGGAAAAATCAAAATGATTAATTTCATAAACTGTGTGGTTTCAAAGTAGTAAAGGAAGTAGGAAAAGTTTACACATCTGCTCGGTACCTTTTTTTCTGTCTCTATAGGGGCATGTCCAGTGTGCGGAGATGTGGCACGCCCCTTGATGCGTGTATAAGAGACCAGATGAAAGATCAGGGTGTTTGCAGTGCATAAACAAAGCTCACGTTATTTACGTTAACTGAAGATGTAACCATTAAAATATTATTTTACCAAAGCATTGTTTTGCTTTGTGAGTTGTAAACATTCTCCCTTTAGGTATTATTACATGGTAGCATCTAGTTTCCCTTCGTGGAGAGGACCTTTCCCATAAGCCCCTGGGTCCATGTCACAAACTATTTGGAATAGTAACCTGTGGCGAGCGAAGCGGAGTGGAACAAGACAACAAGCCAGAAACGTGGCGAGCGAGGGTCCAATGGTGCATAGAAAAAAAACATGAACCTCAAACGAACGGAGAAAACATTTAGGTGCTCTAAGGGCAGAAGTTCTCTCCTGTCCTCTCATTGTGTCACTTCCAGGTCCTGATCACGAAGGTAACATATACACAACCATTATTACATTGCAGGTCAGAAAAAATGCAAATTTGTTTTGAATGCTTTCTTCATTTCCAGATTTCAAAACAAAGGTAATTTAAACGAAGTCTTAAACAGGAAACAAGTAGATGTGAACCTAATACACAAACAGACACTGTCAACAACATGCACATTGGCAGAACCACCCCCCACAAATCATCCTGCACAAACATAGGCTTGTTTCTGTGAAGGGCAAGTCTCACAAGAGACTCATAATATTTTCACAATTCACCCAATTATGGTTATTTTGCAGTAAAGGCCAGGGGCCTAATTCAGACCTGATCGCTAGGCTGCATTTTTGTACAGCCTGCGATCAGGTCTGAACTGCACATGCTTATGCACCGCAATGCGCAGGCGCGTTGGTCTGCAGCGCCGGGGAGCGCCGGGCAGCGACGGTATGGTGCGAGAAAAGCGATCGCACGGGCAATCGCAAGGTGACTGACAGGAAGATGCCGTTTGTGGGTGGCAACTCACCGTTTTTAAGGAGTGTCCGGAGAAACGCAGGAGTGACCAGGCGTTTGAAGGGAGGGTTTCTGACGTCAGCTCCGGCCCCCATCATCGCACTGGAAGAGTAAGTCCTGGGCTGTGCAGAGACTGGACAAACTTCTGTTTGTGCAGCTCTCTTGCACATGCGATCGTACCCCTGCACCGTGATTTCCCCCTCCCTCTGTAGGCGGCGACTTCCTGATCGCAGGGATGCAAAAAATGCACCCTAGCGATCAGGTCTGAATTAGGCCCCATGTGTATATAACTTGTCTAATTATCACCTGCATTCCAAAATGTATTTCATTTACATTAAGGGAATGTTGTTTCCAAAATTGCTACTACTAGGTATCTTACAGATTTTATTCACAAACTATGCTTTTTTTCATGAGTTTAGGTCTGCCAGCTCATTGGCTTAAAAAGACAGAAGCTGAAGGCAAGGCTTTGTTGTAGTTCGCCAGCCTAACAAAGTATTGCAATATTTTGGAACCAACATTCCCTGAATTTAAATGAAATACAGCATTGGAGTGTGATTAGGTGAGTGCAGAGCATGTATCTTCCTTACCAAACGTACTACATCCACCTCCCCTCTCTTACAAGCCCTTAAATTGCTCCCTTTCCCATTTAGAATCCAATTCAAGCTGCTTACTCTCACCTTCAATGCCCTCTCCCACTCTTCTCCCTCTTACATCTTTGACCTCATCTCTCTTTACGCTCCCACTCATCCTCTTCACTGTACTAATGATTACCTCCTCCCACTCCTACCTACAAGATTTTGCACGTGCTGCTCCCTATCTCTGGAATTCTCTACCTCTCCCCATCTGACTCTCCACCTCTCTACAAAACTTCAAATGGGCTCTCAAGACCCACTTCTTCACCAAACCCAGCCAACTCTCCTCCTAACCCTCTTGTCTACGCTCACGGTCTACCCATTCAGTGTTACCCTGGTCTGTTAGCTCTTCCCCTATTAGACTGTAAGCTCGCAAAAGAAGGGCCTTCTCCCCTCATGTGCCTTTCCTTCTCTTACTTATACTATCTTATACTCAATACTCCCTTTGATGGCATCTAACCCCTGGTTTTCTGTATTTACCCTGTACTTGTCCTATATTGTCTAAAACTGCAGATCCCTCGTGACGCCATATAAATAAAAGATGATAACAATAATAATAATAATAATAATAATATTTATTTTATTTAAATGGTGCGGTCACAAACCTCAGGCAACGCAGATAGTCGAGTGCAAAGGAGTATTGCTTATATTGCGTGGATTATATATATATATATATATATACACACACACACACACACACAAACACACACACGCACACATATTTTTGTTAACAGACACTTCATTTTTATTAAAGATTATTTATTAGAAAATCCTTAAAGATCGTGGCTTTTATTCGCACGAAGACTGTTGAGTGCCTTTTAACAATTAAATAAACATGTGGCCTGAAGAAAACTTATTGTCTACCTGATCTGCAATCCAGCACTTACTAACGTGAATGTACTATTCTATTTATATATCATATGTGTTCAAATTGCATGTAGACAGATAGATAGATAGATAGATAGATAGATAGATAGATAGATAGATAGATAGATAGATAGATAGATAGATAGATAATCATGTTTGTGCCCCAATCCCAGTCACTTCACTAGTAAGTACATTCACAAAGATTCAAGTACTTTGGGATGATGCATTTTATGTATAAGGGTCTTTGTAGTAAAGAGGG
The DNA here is from genome assembly GCF_028390025.1 of Pseudophryne corroboree. Classification (NCBI taxonomy): domain Eukaryota; kingdom Metazoa; phylum Chordata; class Amphibia; order Anura; family Myobatrachidae; genus Pseudophryne; species Pseudophryne corroboree. The sequence continues at coordinate 259,250,500 of NC_086449.1, forward strand.
GGCTGGGTAGCCAGTACAAAAGCTCTGTTTGGGGCTCTTTTAACAAAAAGTAGTTCTTTGTTCATAGCTTTTAACTGCTATAGACATGTTAATATAAGATATCTCCTTTTGTTAGCATTATCTTCAAGTGTAATTATTTTTATCCTATTGAAGTTGAGGAATTAAGAAAAAGTCTTATCTTTTTATTTGAACCTATGACCTTTTTGCCACTAAAATGAATGTCCGATCAGTGAGTAATGTTTCAACTATTACATGTATTTCTACTAGAGATGAGCGCCTGAAATTTTTCGGGTTTTGTGTTTTGGTTTTGGGTTCGGTTCCGCGGCCGTGTTTTGGGTTCGAACGCGTTTTGGCAAAACCTCACCGAATTATTTTTGTCGGATTCGGGTGTGTTTTGGATTCGGGTGTTTTTTTCCAAAAACACTAAAAAACAGCTTAAATCATAGAATTTGGGGGTCATTTTGATCCCAAAGTATTATTAACCTCAAAAACCATAATTTACACTCATTTTCAGTCTATTCTGAATACCTCACACCTCACAATATTATTTTTAGTCCTAAAATTTGCACCGAGGTCGCTGTGTGAGTAAGATAAGCGACCCTAGTGGCCGACACAAACACCGGGCCCATCTAGGAGTGGCACTGCAGTGTCACGCAGGATGTCCCTTCCAAAAAACCCTCCCCAAACAGCACATGACGCAAAGAAAAAAAGAGGCGCAATGAGGTAGCTGTGTGAGTAAGATTAGCGACCCTAGTGGCCGACACAAACACCGGGCCCATCTAGGAGTGGCACTGCAGTGTCACGCAGGATGGCCCTTCCAAAAAACCCTCCCCAAACAGCACATGACGCAAAGAAAAAAAGAGGCGCAATGAGGTAGCTGTGTGAGTAAGATTAGCGACCCTAGTGGCCGACACAAACACCGGGCCCATCTAGGAGTGGCACTGCAGTGTCACGCAGGATGGCCCTTCCAAAAAACCCTCCCCAAACAGCACATGACGCAAAGAAAAAAAGAGGCGCAATGAGGTAGCTGACTGTGTGAGTAAGATTAGCGACCCTAGTGGCCGACACAAACACCGGGCCCATCTAGGAGTGGCACTGCAGTGTCACGCAGGATGTCCCTTCCAAAAAACCCTCCCCAAACAGCACATGACGCAAAGAAAAAAAGAGGCGCAATGAGGTAGCTGTGTGAGTAAGATTAGCGACCCTAGTGGCCGACACAAACACCGGGCCCATCTAGGAGTGGCACTGCAGTGTCACGCAGGATGTCCCTTCCAAAAAACCCTCCCCAATCAGCACATGATGCAAAGAAAAAGAAAAGAAAAAAGAGGTGCAAGATGGAATTATCCTTGGGCCCTCCCACCCACCCTTATGTTGTATAAACAAAACAGGACATGCACACTTTAACCAACCCATCATTTCAGTGACAGGGTCTGCCACACGACTGTGACTGATATGACGGGTTGGTTTGGACCCCCCCCAAAAAAGAAGCAATTAATCTCTCCTTGCACAAACTGGCTCTACAGAGGCAAGATGTCCACCTCATCTTCACCCTCCGATATATCACCGTGTACATCCCCCTCCTCACAGATTATCAATTCGTCCCCACTGGAATCCACCATCTCAGCTCCCTGTGTACTTTGTGGAGGCAATTGCTGCTGGTCAATGTCTCCGCGGAGGAATTGATTATAATTCATTTTAATGAACATCATCTTCTCCACATTTTCTGGATGTAACCTCGTACGCCGATTGCTGACAAGGTGAGCGGCGGCACTAAACACTCTTTCGGAGTACACACTTGTGGGAGGGCAACTTAGGTAGAATAAAGCCAGTTTGTGCAAGGGCCTCCAAATTGCCTCTTTTTCCTGCCAGTATAAGTACGGACTGTGTGACGTGCCTACTTGGATGCGGTCACTCATATAATCCTCCACCATTCTATCAATGTTGAGAGAATCATATGCAGTGACAGTAGACGACATGTCCGTAATCGTTGTCAGGTCCGTCAGTCCGGACCAGATGTCAGCATCAGCAGTCGCTCCAGACTGCCCTGCATCACCGCCAGCGGGTGGGCTCGGAATTCTGAGCCTTTTCCTCGCACCCCCAGTTGCGGGAGAATGTGAAGGAGGAGATGTTGACAGGTCGCGTTCCGCTTGACTTGACAATTTTGTCACCAGCAGGTCTTTCAACCCCAGCAGACCTGTGTCTGCCGGAAAGAGAGATCCAAGGTAGGCTTTAAATCTAGGATCGAGCACGGTGGCCAAAATGTAGTGCTCTGATTTCAACAGATTGACCACCCGTGAATCCTTGTTAAGCGAATTAAGGGCTGCATCCACAAGTCCCACATGCCTAGCGGAATCGCTCCGTGTTAGCTCCTTCTTCAATGCCTCCAGCTTCTTCTGCAAAAGCCTGATGAGGGGAATGACCTGACTCAGGCTGGCAGTGTCTGAACTGACTTCACGTGTGGCAAGTTCAAAGGGCATCAGAACCTTGCACAACGTTGAAATCATTCTCCACTGCACTTGAGACAGGTGCATTCCATCTCCTATATCGTGCTCAATTGTATAGGCTTGAATGGCCTTTTGCTGCTCCTCCAACCTCTGAAGCATATAGAGGGTTGAATTCCACCTCGTTACCACTTCTTGCTTCAGATGATGGCAGGGCAGGTTCAGTAGTTTTTGGTGGTGCTCCAGTCTTCTGTACGTGGTGCCTGTACGCCGAAAGTGTCCCGCAATTTTTCTGGCCACCGACAGCATCTCTTGCACGCCCCTGTCGTTTTTTAAAAAATTCTGCACCACCAAATTCAAGGTATGTGCAAAACATGGGACGTGCTGGAATTTGCCCATATTTAATGCACACACAATATTGCTGGCGTTGTCCGATGCCACAAATCCACAGGAGAGTCCAATTGGGGTAAGCCATTCCGCGATGATCTTCCTCAGTTGCCGTAAGAGGTTTTCAGCTGTGTGCGTATTCTGGAAAGCGGTGATACAAAGCGTAGCCTGCCTAGGAAAGAGTTGGCGTTTGCGAGATGCTGCTACTGGTGCCGCCGCTGCTGTTCTTGCGGCGGGAGTCCATACATCTACCCAGTGGGCTGTCACAGTCATATAGTCCTGACCCTGCCCTGCTCCACTTGTCCACATGTCCGTGGTTAAGTGGACAGTGGGTACAACTGCATTTTTTAGGACACTGGTGAGTCTTTTTCTGACGTCCGTGTACATTCTCGGTATCGCCTGCCTAGAGAAGTGGAACCTAGATGGTATTTGGTAACGGGGGCACACTGCCTCAATAAATTGTCTAGTTCCCTGTGAACTAACGGCGGATACCGGACGCACGTCTAACACCAACATAGTTGTCAAGGACTCAGTTATCCGCTTTGCAGTAGGATGACTGCTGTGATATTTCATCTTCCTCGCAAAGGACTGTTGAACAGTCAATTGCTTACTGGAAGTAGTACAAGTGGGCTTACGACTTCCCCTCTGGGATGACCATCGACTCCCAGCGGCAACAACAGCAGCGCCAGCAGCAGTAGGCGTTACACGCAAGGATGCATCGGAGGAATCCCAGGCAGGAGAGGACTCGTCAGACTTGCCAGTGACATGGCCTGCAGGACTATTGGCATTCCTGGGGAAGGAGGAAATTGACACTGAGGGAGTTGGTGGGGTGGTTTGCGTGAGCTTGGTTACAAGAGGAAGGGATTTACTGGTCAGTGGACTGCTTCCGCTGTCACCCAAAGTTTTTGAACTTGTCACTGACTTATTATGAATGCGCTGCAGGTGACGTATAAGGGAGGATGTTCCGAGGTGGTTAACGTCCTTACCCCTACTTATTACAGCTTGACAAAGGGAACACACGGCTTGACACCTGTTGTCCGCATTTCTGGTGAAATACCTCCACACCGAAGAGCTGATTTTTTTGGTATTTTCACCTGGCATGTCAACGGCCATATTCCTCCCACGGACAACAGGTGTCTCCCCGGGTGCCTGACTTAAACAAACCACCTCACCATCAGAATCCTTCTGGTCAATTTCCTCCCCAGCGCCAGCAACACCCATATCCTCCTCATCCTGGTGTACTTCAACACTGACATCTTCAATCTGACTATCAGGAACTGGACTGCGGGTGCTCCTTCCAGCACTTGCAGGGGGCATGCAAATAGTGGAAGGCGCATGCTCTTCACGTCCAGTGTTGGGAAGGTCAGGCATCGCAACCGACACAATTGGACTCTCCTTGTGGATTTGGGATTTCAAAGAACGCACAGTTCTTTGCGGTGCTTTTGCCAGCTTGAGTCTTTTCAGTTTTCTAGCGAGAGGCTGAGTGCTTCCATCCTCATGTGAAGCTGAACCACTAGCCATGAACATAGGCCAGGGCCTCAGCCGTTCCTTGCCACTCCGTGTGGTAAATGGCATATTGGCAAGTTTACGCTTCTCCTCCGACAATTTTATTTTAGGTTTTGGAGTCCTTTTTTTTCTGATATTTGGTGTTTTGGATTTGACATGCTCTGTACTATGACATTGGGCATCGGCCTTGGCAGACGACGTTGCTGGCATTTCATCGTCTCGGCCATGACTAGTGGCAGCAGCTTCAGCACGAGGTGGAAGTGGATCTTGATCTTTCCCTAATTTTGGAACCTCAACTTTTTTGTTCTCCATATTTTATAGGCAGAACTAAAAGGCACCTCAGGTAAACAATGGAGATGGATGGATTGGATACTAGTATACAATTATGGACGGACTGCCACGGTTAGGTGGTATAAAAAAACCACGGTTAGGTGGTATATATTGTAATACAATTATGGATGGACGGACTGCCTGCCGAGTGCCGACACAGAGGTAGCCACAGCCGTGAACTACCGCACTGTACACTGGTTGATAAAGAGATAGTAGTATACTCGTAACAACTAGTATGACTGACTATGACGGTATAAAGAATGAAAAAAAAACCACGGTTAGGTGGTATATATTGTAATACAATTATGGATGGACGGACTGCCTGCCGAGTTCCGACACAGAGGTAGCCACAGCCGTGAACTACCGCACTGTACACTGGTTGATAAAGAGATAGTAGTATACTCGTAACAACTAGTATGACTGACTATGACGGTATAAAGAATGAAAAAAAAACCACGGTTAGGTGGTATATATTATAATACAATTATGGATGGACGGACTGCCTGCCGACTGCCGACACAGAGGTAGCCACAGCCGTGAACTACCGCACTGTACACTGGTTGATAAAGAGATAGTAGTATACTCGTAACAACTAGTATGACACTATGACGGTATAAAGAATGAAAAAAAAACCACGGTTAGGTGGTATATATTATAATAATACAATTATGGATGGACGGACTGCCTGCCGAGTTCCGACACAGAGGTAGCCACAGCCGTGAACTACCGCACTGTACACTGGTTGATAAAGAGATAGTAGTATACTCGTAACAACTAGTATGACTGACTATGACGGTATAAAGAATGAAAAAAAAACCACGGTTAGGTGGTATATATTGTAATACAATTATGGATGGACGGACTGCCTGCCGAGTTCCGACACAGAGGTAGCCACAGCCGTGAACTACCGCACTGTACACTGGTTGATAAAGAGATAGTAGTATACTCGTAACAACTAGTATGACTGACTATGACGGTATAAAGAATGAAAAAAAAACCACGGTTAGGTGGTATATATTGTAATACAATTATGGATGGACGGACTGCCTGCCGAGTTCCGACACAGAGGTAGCCACAGCCGTGAACTACCGCACTGTACACTGGTTGATAAAGAGATAGTAGTATACTCGTAACAACTAGTATGACTGACTATGACGGTATAAAGAATGAAAAAAAAACCACGGTTAGGTGGTATATATTATAATACAATTATGGATGGACGGACTGCCTGCCGACTGCCGACACAGAGGTAGCCACAGCCGTGAACTACCGCACTGTACACTGGTTGATAAAGAGATAGTAGTATACTCGTAACAACTAGTATGACACTATGACGGTATAAAGAATGAAAAAAAAACCACGGTTAGGTGGTATATATTATAATACAATTATGGATGGACGGACTGCCTGCCGACTGCCGACACAGAGGTAGCCACAGCCGTGAACTACCGCACTGTACACTGGTTGATAAAGAGATAGTAGTATACTCGTAACAACTAGTATGACACTATGACGGTATAAAGAATGAAAAAAAAACCACGGTTAGGTGGTTTATATTATAATACAATTATGGATGGACGGACTGCCTGCCGAGTGCCGACACAGAGGTAGCCACAGCCGTGAACTACCGCACTGTACACTGGTTGATAAAGAGATAGTAGTATACTCGTAACAACTAGTATGACTGACTATGACTGTATAAAGAATGAAAAAAAAACCACGGTTAGGTGGTATATATTATAATACAATTATGGATGGACGGACTGCCTGCCGACTGCCGACACAGAGGTAGCCACAGCCGTGAACTACCGCACTGTACACTGGTTGATAAAGAGATAGTAGTATACTCGTAACAACTAGTATGACACTATGACGGTATAAAGAATGAAAAAAAAACCACGGTTAGGTGGTATATATTATAATACAATTATGGATGGACGGACTGCCTGCCGACTGCCGACACAGAGGTAGCCACAGCCGTGAACTACCGCACTGTACACTGGTTGATAAAGAGATAGTAGTATACTCGTAACAACTAGTATGACACTATGACGGTATAAAGAATGAAAAAAAAACCACGGTTAGGTGGTATATATTATAATAATACAATTATGGATGGACGGACTGCCTGCCGACTGCCGACACAGAGGTAGCCACAGCCGTGAACTACCGCACTGTACACTGGTTGATAAAGAGATAGTAGTATACTCGTAACAACTAGTATGACTATGACGACGGTATAAAGAAAGAAAAAAAAATACCACGGTTAGGTGGTATATAATTATACAATTATGGATGGACGGACTGCCTGCCGAGTGCCGACTGCCGACACAGAGGTAGCCACAGCCGTGAACTACCGCACTGTACTGTGTCTGCTGCTAATATAGACTGGTTGATAAAGAGATAGTATACAACAATATACTACTATACTGGTGGTCAGGCACTGGTCACCACTAGTCACACTGGCAGTGGCACTCCTGCAGCAAAAGTGTGCACTGTTTAATTTTAAATTAATATAATATTATGTACTCCTGGCTCCTGCTATAACAACCTGCAGTGCTCCCCAGTCTCCCCCACAATTATTATAAGCTTTTATACATTGATGTGCAGCACACTGGGCTGAGCTGAGTGCACACAGACTGAGTCACACTGTGTGACTGCTGTGTATCGTTTTTTTCAGGCAGAGAACGGATATAGCAGAGAACGGATATATTAAATAAAAGTTAACTTAACAACAACTGCACTGGTCACTGTGGTAAACTCTGTCTGCACAATCTCTCTCTCTCTCTCTCTCTTCTAATCTATTCTAATGGAGAGGATGCCAGCCACGTCCTCTCCCTATCAATCTCAATGCACGTGTGAAAATGGCGGCGACGCGCGGCTCCTTATATAGAATCCGAGTCTCGCGAGAATCCGACAGCGTCATGATGACGTTTGGGCGCGCTCGGGTTAACCGAGCAAGGCGGGAAGATCCGAGTCGCTCGGACCCGTGAAAAAAAAAGTGAAGTTCGTGCGGGTTCGGATTCAAAGAAACCGAACCCGCTCATCTCTAATTTCTACCCACTATAGATCTGATTATTGATAAGGAAGACAGCCATGTCTGGTAGATAGATCAGCTTTCTGTATTTTCAAGGATAGTACAGTATTTGACCAATATGTGATTTTCAGAATTGACCATATGTATGGGTGAGCATTACTAAAGTTGTGTGCAACAAATAAAGTATGCAACCATCATAAATGTCTTACTAGTTTAAATTTTTTTATTATTACCAGTTATTTATAATCACACACAAATTCTGCACAACTTTACAGAGAATATTAACTATTTCACATCAGTTTTGGGGGGTTATTCAGACTTGATCGTAAATGTAGTAGCTCCCTACCAGCGCAGCTCCTGCACGCTGGCAGGGAGCTACCCATCACTCTCCAGGTCGCAGCGGCTGCATGTGATGTCACACAGCCAGCGCGGCCCACCCGCACGGTCTGGGCATGCCTGCGATGCCCGGAACGTGCCCCCAAAACGTGCCCAACGCTGCCGGCCCGCCCCCTCCCGCCCAGCGAACGCCTCTGCCTGTCAATCAGGCAGAGGTAATCGCTGGGCTGAGATGCCGATCGCATCTCTGGAATGCGCCGGCACACTGCGATGCATGCGCATGCGCAGTTCAAACCTGATTGCCCGCTGTGCGAAAACGCACAGCAGCGATCAGGTCTGAATTAGTCCCTTTGTCCCAATGGTGTTTATAATGTATATTCCTTACCCATCTTTGGGGACTGCCAGGCAGAGAGGGGGGCCGGCCCTGGCTCCTACCCAGTGTAGATGGAACAATCTATTACTGTGGTGTGGGCTCCGGGTATTCCGCTGGTGCTTGACAGCGGCGGCGGCCTGGTACAATGAAAAACAAGATTTATGGTAAGAACTTACCATTGTTAAATCTCTTTCTGCAAGGTACACTGGGCTCCACAAGGATTTACATTGGGGTGTAGAGTAGGATCTTGATCCGAGGCACCAACAGGCTCAAAGCTTTGACTGTTCCCAAGATGCACAGCACCGCCTCCTCTATAACCCCGTCTCCGTGCACAGGAACTCAGTTTCGTTAACCAGCCCAATGCAGTAGCAGGTACCAGAGACGACAATCGCTCGTAGCCAATTACACCACACACTCACCACAGGAGAGGGAGTCAGCGGCTATGCCACACCAACCCAAAGAAGCTAAGTGCGTCAGGATGGGCGCCCTGTGGAGCCCAGTGTACCTCGCAGACAAAGATTTAACAACGGTAAGTTCTTACCATAAATCTCATTTTCTGCTGCGGGGTACACTTGGCTCCACAAGGATTCACATCGGGGATGTCCTAAATCAGTTCCTTATGGGAGGGGACGCACTGTAGCGGGCACAAGAACCCGGCGTCCAAAGGAAGCATCCTGGGAGGCGGAAGTATCGAAGGCATGGAACCTAATGAACATATTCCCAGAGGACCACGTAGCCGCCTTACACAATTGTTCAAGGGTCGCACCACGGTGGGCCGCCCAAGAAGGTCCAACCAACCGAGTAGAATGGGTTGATGGTAGCAGGAACCGGACGACCAGCCTGTACATAAGCATGTGCAATCACCATTCTAATCAATCTGGCCAGAGTCTGCTTGGAAGCAGGCCAGCCACGTTTGTGAAAACCAAACAACACGAAAAGAGAATCAGCTTTCCTAATGGAGGAAGTTCTCTTCACATAGATACAGAGAGCCCGTACTACATCCAAAGACCGCTCTTTGGTAGACAACTCAGGAGAATTAAAGGCTGGAACCTCAATCTCCTGGTTAAGGTGGAAGGAAGACACCACCTTGGGTAAATAACCAGGCTGTGTTCTAAGAACCACCCGATCACAATGAAAAATCAAATGTGGAGACTTACAGGATAAGGCACCCAAGTCCGAGACCCTTCTAGCTGAAGCAATAGCCAGCAAGAATAGCACCTTATGTGAAAGCCACTTAAGGTCAGCAGAGGCAAGAGGTTCAAATGGATACTCTTGCAAGACCTCCAGTACCACCGAAAGATCCCAAGGGGCCACAGGAGGTACATAAGGAGGCTGAATCCGCAACACACCCTGAGTGAATGTATGACATCCAGAATGGAAGCAATCTTTCTCTGAAACCAAACCGACAAGGCAGAAATGTGAACCTTGAGGGAGGCCAGACGCAGGCCTAAGTCCAGGCCCTGTTGCAGAAATGCCAACAGCTTGGCCGTGCTAAACTTGAAAACGTCATGATTGTGAGACGCACACCAAGTAAAGTAAGCATACCAGACCCTATGGTAAATCCGAGCAGAAGACGGCTTACGGCCCTTCAACATAGTGTGAACGACCACCTCAGAAAAACCCTTGGCCCTCAGGATGGGAGCTTAAAGAGCTATGCCGTCAAAGCCAGACAGGCCAAATCCTGGTAAACACAAGGGCCCTGAACAAGGAGGTCTGCTCGTTGTGGAAGTAGAAGGGGACGATCTAGCGAGAGACCCTGAAGATCAGAGAACCAGTGCCGTCTGGGCCACGCCGGAGTGAGCAGAAGTAGGCTTCCTCCTTCTTGCTTGAACTTCCGTATTACCCTGGACAGGAGTGACACCGGAGGGAACACGTACGGCAGCCAGGATCCCTTGAGGATTCCTTGTCCTTGCTCCAAAGACCAGAACCTTGTGATTGTGTCGGGACGCCATCAGGTCCACATCTGGAAGGCCCCACTTGTTCACGATAAGTTGAAACACCTCTGAAAGGAGGCTCCATTCTCCGGCGTGTACATCCTGATGACTGAGAAAGTCCGCTTCCCAGTTGAGGACCCCCGGAATGAACACTGCGGATATGGCCGGCAGATGGCGTTCTGCCCACTGAAGAATCCTTGATACTTCCCTTATTGCCATGCGGCTTCAAGTTCCAGAATATTTATCGGGAGTAGAGACTCCTCCTTGGTCCACTCGACCCTGAAGAGAGTGTTGTTCCAACACCGCGCCCCAACCTTTCAGACTGGCATCCGTCGTCAGAAGGACCCGGTTGGATATCCAGAAGGGACGGCCCCTGCTCAATCGTTGGTACTGAAGCCACCAGCTCAGCGACAGGCTGACCTCCGGAGACAAGGAGATCATGTGAGATCTGATCCGGTGAGGCAGGCCGTCCCACTTGGTCAGAATTAACTTCTGCAGATGGCGAGAATGGAATTGAGCATACTCCACCATGTTGAAAGCCGACACCATGAGACCTAGCACTTGCATTGCCGAATGTATCAACACTTGCGGACGAGATAGGAAGCATCGAATCCTGTCTTGAAGCTTCAGGACTTTCCCCTGAGACAAGAACTGTACCGTCAGATCGAGATGACACAGGAGAAGTTCTGGGGAATTTGCCAGGATCAACAAATCGTCCAAGTACGGTAGGATCCTGAACCCTTGACGGCGGAGTGTAGCCGTCATGACCACCATTACTTTGGTGAAAACTCTGGGAGCCATTGTCAAACGGAAGGGTAACGGCCGAAATTGGTAATGGAGGTTGCCGACCGAAAACCCGAGGTACTGCTGATGAGAAACCGCAATAGGAATATGCAGGTAGGCATCCTGTATGTCCAGGGAGACCATAAAGTCCCCAGGCTCCAAGGCCAGAACAATAGAGCGCAGAGTTTCCATACGAAACTTGGAGACCCGCACATTCTTGTTCAAGGACTTCAGATTGAGAATGGGACGCGAGGACCCGTTTGGTTTCGGGACAAGGAACAGCGGTGAATAGTACCCCTTGCCTCTCTGAGCTAGAGGCACCTGTACCACCACTCCTGTGGTCAGGAGGGAATGTACCACCGAGTGCAAAGTGTTTCCTTTTGCTGGATCCAGAGGCACATCTGTCAGGCAAAATCGATGAGGGGGACGATTCTTGAAGGGTATGGCGTAACCTCGAGTGACGGCTTCTCTTACCCAAGTATCTGAAGTGGTCTTCAACCATTCCTGGGCAAAACCTAGAAGTCGGCCCCCCACCCTGGGATCCCCCAGAGGGAGGCCCACCCCTTCATGTGGCAGGCTTGTCAGTTTTGGAAGCAGGCTGACGGGCAGCCCCGGAACGCTTCGGTCTGGGCTTTGCAGGTCTGGAAGCACGAGCTTGCTTTGGGTACGCCTGACCTTTGCTTTACCTGGAGGATGAAAGGGTCGAGGGAAAGTACTTTTAGACTTCTGTGCGGAAGGAGCCGTACTAGGTAGGCAAGCTGTTTTAGCAGTAGCCAGATCAGCCATAATCTTATTGAGGCCTTCTCCAAAGAGAATGTCTCCCTTGAAAGGAAGCACCTCCAGGGTTTTTTTGGAATCCATATCCACCGACCAGGATCTCAACCAAAGGATACGTCTGGCCAAGACGGACGTAGTAGCAGCCTTGGCCGTCAGCACCCCGGCATCGGAGGCCGCCTCCTTAAAATATGAGAGACATTGATGAGCATGCTCAGATGCGTTGGAAGGCAGTTCCGCCTCAAGCTCCTGAGCCCACGCCTCAACAACTACAGCAGCCCATGTCACTGCAATGGTTGGCCTATGCACAGCCCCCGTTAGGGTGTAAATCGCTTTTAAACAACCCTCCACACATCTATCCTTCGGTTCCTTCACAGAAGTGACGGTAGTTACTGGCAGAGCAGAGGAAACTACCATGCGGGCCACATGAGAATCTACAGGTGGAGGAGTTTCCCAATTCGTACATATCTCTGCAGAGAGGATAGCGAACCAACAGTCTCTTATTTGGTGTGGATTTTGTCCCCGGATTTACCCAGGATTGCTGATGTATGTCAACCAGGTGTTCAGAATGAGGTAAAACTTGTTTAACCACCTTCTTACATTTAAACCTATTCGGCTTTTTAGAGACAGTCTCAGGCTCAGGATCATCAGACACTTGAAGGATGAGCCTAATTGCCTCAACCAAATCCGGGACATCCACCAATGATTTCCCTTCCCCATCAGAAACATCTGAGTCAGTGTCTGTGAGATTAGTATATGCACCATCCTCCTCAGAGGACATGTCTGGGATAGAGTGGATTGGGTGGAGGTAATGGCCCTTTTAGAAGATGACTTAATCTTAGGCGGGCGAGAGTGACACTTAGATTTAGTCAATGATTGGTTGAAATGCTGTAACAGAGTGGAGATTTGATCTGCCCATGGCGGATTAATAGCAGGGACCATAAACTGCTGCATTTGCACAGGTGGTCATACAGGGGGCACCAATTAGTTACAAGCGTATTTAAGAGCGTGGAAAAGGTAGCCCAAGGTGGGTCCTGTGATGCCCCCGGTGCTACAGACCCACTGGGGAGTAAGGAACCCCCTGAACCTGAACTCTCAGCTGCCATATTTTCCTCCAACACGTCTGCGACAACACCACCACACAATGTGGGAGAAGCACCAGCTCCGTTGCCACGTGCAGCTGACATACTGATGTGCACAATATCGGGCAACCTGGTACAAGACTTAGCAGCTATATACCTAGCAAGAACTCCCAGTGAAGTGTGACTGTGTCAGCACAAACCGGGAGTTCAAGAGATATATATACAGGGTGACTATAAATCACAAGTAAAAATACACAGCAAGTATATCTTGTGAAACAAATCCTATATTACACGGAAAAAAACCTGATACACTTAGCCCCCTCAGGTATAGGAATATAAGAGTAGCACGCTGAGTGAAATACCCAATAAGGCAGCCACGCAGGAGCTACATGCACACACACACACACACACATATAGTCACAAGCGTACCATACAGAAATTATGCACCATAAAACTGCACTGGACTAGCAATACAAAGTAATACTCAGTATGGCTATATGTGTCAACAATAGATATAACAAAGCACAGTAGATACTGGATGTATATCACAGGGTGTTTGTACCACACAACCCTGAATGTATGCACTCTTTCTTAACTAACACTATCCCAGTGACAGGTAGAATACTTAAGTGTCCTGTAAAATGTACAGCGCTGGCGATCAGGCGGCTTTACAGAGGAGGATTTGCCCCAGCAGTCCCAGGAACAGCTCAGCTCCGTCTGTGATGGCTGCTGACAGGGAGTGAGGGAGAGAAATGCAGCTCCAGGGCGGGAACATTTACAGAAATGGCGCCCTGGGGCTGGGGGAGGGGCTACAGGTCAGGCCTGCTCCCAATGCTGGCATCCCCACCGGGCGCTGCAGGCTTTGAAAATGGGGTTAAATGAGAATAGAACCCCCAGACCTGTGACCAATGTCCCTGGTGGCTAGTGGAGCGGCTGCGCAATAACAGTGTCCACGCCAGCACGCCCGCGGCCCGCCTCCCGTGGCCGCGCTGGATCGCGGTAAAGTGTGGCCAAAGAGACCCCTTACCTTCCCTGTACCTGCGGCCACGTGATCCAGGAGGACAGCGGTGTGTGTGTGACTGACGCTGGAAAGAACCGGAGCCTCCGCTGCAGTGACCCGGCAACCAGGGCACGGGAGTATACAGCGCCGCTGGGGGTGATGGAGCTGCAGTCAGAAAATTCTATATGACTTTACACGCTGCAGCCCTGAAGTCTTGTAAAAGTATTCTTCTTTAGATTTCTTCAAAAAAAGCTATCAAAAGGCTGCAAAAGGCATCCCTCCTGTTATGTACCTGCTTACTGCATGGCACCAACTTACAAACTTAGCTCCTGTGCATGGAGGCGGGGTTATAGAGGAGGCAGCGCTGTGCATCTTGGGAACAGTCAAAGCTTTGAGCCTGTTGGTGTCTCGGATCAAGATCCTACTCTACACCCCGATGTGAATCCTTGTGGAGCCCAGTGTACCCCGCAGCAGAAACATATTTTTTTATTATTGAGACAAGGCTTGTGTGACATCACGTTTGCTGCTCCACTGCCAGACAGGGCAGCCGGTCGCAGGGTGAAGAGGACAGCTGCAGCCAAAAGACACAGGAGAAGGTAATTGTCCGTGGGCTACAGGGGGCTGGATGCGGGGGCTGGAGAGACAGAAGGGGGGCTGTAGCTGGAGAGACAGAAGGCTGGCTGGTGAGATAGAAGAGAGGCTGTCTTGTGTGACAGAAGGGGGTGCTGGCTGATGAGACAGAAGGGGCACTGGCTTGTATGACAGAAGGGGGACAAGCTGGTGAGACAGAAGGGGGACGGGCTAGTGAGACAGAAGGGGACTGGTTGGAAAGACAGAAAGGGGTGCTCGCTGGAGAGACAGAAAAGAATGCTGGATGGAGAGACAGAAAGGAGTGCTGGATGGAGAGACAGAAAGGGGTGCTGGTTCGAGAGACAGAAGGGACTCTGCCGATTTTGTCAGTCCCGGGCCCCACAATTTTTTTATATTTTATTTCTTACAGCTGTCATAGCTAATTCCATTGTATTCTGTTACTACTCATTTTTTGCTGAGTATGCTGTATAGAATTGTTGGTGTAAGTATCGCTAGTGTATTTTGCTGTCATTTGGAAAAAAAAAATTATAAAAATATAATGTAACTGAAAGTTAAATTAGAGGTTCCATGAATTTAGACAGGATCACTAGCAACCCATAATATCCTTTTTGTTTATTTATTTCTCAATATTACATTGAGGCCCTGACTCTGTCGTAATGAATCTGGTCCCTTGGACCATCTGTATATAAGTTGCACCATTATTATTATTATTATTATTATTATTATTATTATTATTACTACCACTACTATGTTTTACTTATATGGTGCCATAAGGTGTCTGAAGCACCATACAAAGATCCTAAAAATAATAATAATAATAATAATAATAATAATAATGATAATAATTATATACATCAGCACATGTAATAGCAATTATTAAAATTATACAACAAAAGGCAAGGTGAGTATGGAGGAAGTAAGTGGTAGTTACTTTGCAAGTAAAAGCAATAGAGAAGGAGTGGAGGACAAATAGGAAGTAAATTATCACTCAAATGAACCTGTACCCAACAAGTGTACTTACAGATTACTGGTGGGAGATAGGGGGAAAAAGGTGTACTGTTGGCAGGGATAGTACTTGGAGGAGAAAACAAGGCAAGAGGGTCCTGCCATGGATCAAATTCTGCTCTTTTTCCACCAGGCAACCTAATTACTCCTCCCTACTGTCCTATCTACCCATCCCTCTCTCTGCCCTGGTTGGCTTTCCAAGATTGTTAAGTGTTATGGAGGTGGGGTACTAATGTTACATTGGGGGATTTATATTATGTAGTGGCTAGTGTGGAGCACATTGATGGCTATTGTTATGTGGGGCTGGTATTAAAGAGTTTATTGTTGAGGGTGGATCATTAAAGTCATGTGTCAACATTTTATTAAATATTGGTGGTAGTGGTGGTATGTGGTGGAACTTTGTTAAATGTGAGGGCTTTTTCAGTAATGTGGGATTTGTGGAGCTGTTAATATATTGCAGGTCCTCTTAATACAATAAGAGATCTAAATTAAATGTGAAGACTTCACAGGTTTTTTTTTTAAGGGAATAAGCCTATTTATTAAATGCAAATGTTATTTGGTATATGTATAGATATTTAATGTGACAGCTATTAATTTTAAATTTAAAATATATATTAATCCAGAGCTGAAATTTAATCCATAAATGTAAGGATGCACAGTAAGACACACCTTAGCAAAAGTGTGAAAGTTAAGACCAAGAATGCAAATAGAAGTGAGGACCACTATACAGACTCGCAATAAACCATTAAAACAAACCAGAAAATATTTCCTCAGCCAATCAAACATGACAATCTATTTTTTTCATTAATATGATATCAAAACATTCTCAATCATAAACGTAAAGGAGACTTGTGTATAAACTTGGTTACGAATCACAAAAGTGAACTGTGCAACAGCTAGATAATCCAGAAAGTTAATAATGATTATTGTGGAATGGACAGAGAGAATTTATATAAAGTTCCGTGATAAAGTGTAGTCTTTAGAAAACAAGAGCATGTCTCTGGTCAACCCAGTGACCAGGAGACCACTGGGAGAGGCTGAAAGTAAATACTGTATTTTAATAAGCTCCCCGAAATTGGGTCCTATTAGTAGCTTGTGCTTCCTGATGGATGAGGTGTGGCTTTCATGCCTGTATAAAACTGTAAAGCTATTTTACATTTATTTTTTCTTAGACTCTGATTGGCCTGTTTTATGAGAGTGGCATGGATTTGCTGCTCATTCCTCTTCCATATTTATCAGACAAAGGGGTCCCTTAGCATTAATGTGATTAATTAGTGTTCACTTTTGAAGCATGGGTTCTACTTCAATACCTTTTTTTTTTTTTTTGTAACGAGTGCCTCTGTTGTCTGGAAACCTTTTTTTTTAAAGTGCAAGTCTTGGAGTATTTATTTTAACTGTACTTTCTTCATCCTCCGTTAGTTTTATGGTACACTCAAGTAAGAAAGAGCAGTGAACCATGTTTGACATGCTAATCTAAGGTTGGAACTTTTGAAGCATATGAATTAGCATGAGAAGGTGCTGGACACTGCTGTGGAAGACTGATGTTCTTATAATGGACATATGATACCAATAAGCAGCCGCACTCTCACATGACAGCTTTTTATGTGTGTTGCATAAATGTGGCCCTTATGGGAATCCCAGGTATTTTATATGACAAGCTGGGGAACCCATATGTGATTGAGGGTTGCTCAGTTCATAAAATCACCTAGCAGTTTTTGTATATCATAAATAAGGCAAAACAGCTATAAGAAATGATTGAAGCTTATCCTGTAAATTTGGGGTTATTAGGAGTTTGACTAACGGGCAGAGGCGTATCTAGCACGGGGCGAGCAGGGCACGTGCCCTGGGCGCCATGGCAGCCCCAACAGAGGGGGGCGCCACCGGCACCTGCACGGCCCACTCGCCCCATGCTTCAGGGACAGAGGCGTAACTAGGGTTTTTGGAGCCCAGGGCAAGATCAATAATGGCGCCCCCCCCCCCCCCCCCCCCCAAAAAAAAAGAATAAATAAATAATTTTTTCTTAATAAAATAAATTAATAAAATGATAATGAAAAAAAAAATACAAAAGGAAAGTATGTGCAGACGCCACCGGTGTCACTGCATATAAAGATGTCAGGGTGTGTATGTATGTGTATGTAGGTGCAGTGGTTGAAGTTGAATTTTTGAAGGTGGAATGAAAGAGTGCAGATAGCAATTATGCGTGCGCCGAAGGCGCGCGCGCTCCGGAAAAGGGGCGTGGTCACTCAAAAGGGGCGTGTCCTTCAGTATAGTAGGACCCCTTATACTATCTAGTACTGGTGCCCCTTTCACATTATAGCACACGGTATGAGCCGAAATTCACATTATAGCACACAGTATGAGCCGAAATTCACATTGCCCCACACGGCATGAGCCGAAATTCACATTATAGCACACAGTATGAGCCGAAATTCACATTACCCCACATGGTATGAGCCAAAATTCACATTATAGCACACGGTATGAGCCGAAATTCACATTATAGCACAAGTATGAGCCAAAATTCACATTACTCCACATGGTATGAGCCAAAATTCACATTTCCCCACATGGTATGAGCAGAAATTCACATTTCCCCACATGGTATGAGCAGAAATTCACATTACAGCACACGGTATGAGCCGAAATTCACATTACAGCACACGGAATGAGCCAAAATTCACATTACCCCACATAGTATGAGCCGAAATTCACATTATAGCACACGGTATTAGCCAAAATTCACGTTACAGCACATGATATGAGCCAAAATTCCCATTATAGAGTTAGGTGATCCTACCCCCAGAATTAACATGGCCTGTGGGGCACTATGATGAGGGGAGCCCACCCCTTTAATAGACTAATTGCAGAGTTTAGCAGCAGAAGGGCTGTAGCGGTTTCTCACCCCAAGCTGCGGCGCTTCTGCCACCTCCGACACTCCACATCTTCGGCACCACCCGGGATGCAGAGCACCGCACCGGGTATGCACCCTTTTCAGTGTGGCCTGCTGCGCTCCGAAGGGGTTCTTGTTTCATGCTGCAGGATCCCGATGTGCGCCTTCCTCCCCGCTGTTACTGTCACGGTAAGCATTAGTATCGTTTACCGCAGAGGCCATTTTCTGAGGCATATGTGTTAAACCTCAGGAACTGAGATGCCCTTCTCACCATACAGCTGTGTGGCCGAGCCGGGCGGGGGGACAGCCAGCAGCAGCATGCCGGATATCAGCTGCAGAGGGTGCGGGCTGTACATACTTGGGGCAGCTGGATATTCAACAGTGCTGAAAGCCTCCGGAGCCCGCACCCCCGGAGCTGCAGTACACCGGCAGAGGACACCCATCCCCCGAACCCTGCGTAGCCCAAAGCCGGAGATCAGCAGCATGTTGAACGCGGAAGCAGAAGCTGCTTATTGCCGGTCAGCATGCTGCTGATCTCCGGCTTTGGGCTCCGCATGTGCATTACAGCCCCCACCCTCGGCTGCTGATATCTGGCATGCTGCCCCTGCTGCTGGCTTTCCACCCGCCCGGCTCGCCCACCCAGCTGGATGGTGAGTAAGAAGGGCATCTCAGTGCCCGTGGTTTAATACATATCTCTCTTCGGTAAATGGCCATTAGTACATCCCACACACACTGATTACACACACACAGACTGGCCACCCCCAAATCCTACACACACCCACTCAGACTACACACACACATTCTCATACTTTCCTCTCCCCCACACACACACTGGACTGCAAAAATTTACACACACTGACACTGTTCCACACACACACAATTAACACACACTCACACTGTCCCACACACACAATTAACACACACGCACACTGTCCCACACACCAGTGGCGTGCGGTGAGGTCAGTGGCGTGCGGTGAGGCACTACAGCCATAATGTCCGCCGAATCCTGTCGATGAACCCTACCGCCACCGAGCCAATGCCCGCCACTGCCTCTGAGCCGATGCCACCACCAATGGCTTACAAACTCGCCCACCATCAACTGACCCAGCCCTCCGCCACTAATTTGCAACTCAGTCCAAAGTTGCCAATGCCCGCTGCATGCCTGCTCATCATACTTGTGATGTTGTATTGTACATTTTTATAGAAAATAATAATAATCAGTGTTTGGGACTGGGAAGGGAGTGGGAGGAGGACATGAATGCAATTTTGTTGTCCAGGGTTTCCATTAACTTAATGGAGAAGGGTCTGAATGGGTTAAAAATGTAAAAAAAAACTGCATGAGGTCCCCCTCCTAAGTATAACCAGCCTCGGGCTCTTTGAGCCGGTCCTGGTTGTTTAAATACTGGGAAAAAATTGGACAGGGGTTCCCCGTATTTAGACAACCAGCATCGGGCTCTTAGTCCGGTCCTGGTTCCAAAAATACGGGGGACAAAAGATGTAGGGGTCCCCCCGTATTTTTAAAACCAGCACCGGGCTCCACTAGCCAGGGACATAATGCCACAGCCGGGGGACACATTTATGTAGGTCCCTGCGGCCGTGGCATTACCCCCCCAACTAGTCACCACTGGCCGGGGTTCCCTGGAGAAGTGGGGACCCCTTAAATCAAGGGGTCACCCCCCCTCCAGGCACCCAAGGGCCAGGGGTGAAGCCCGAGGCTGTCCCCCCCATCCGTGGGCTATGGATGGGAGGCTGATAGCCATGTAAGTAAAAAAAGAAATATTGTTTTTTGTTGTGGAACTACAAGGCCCAGAAAGCCTCCCCCGCTTGCTGGTACTTGGAGAACCTCAAGTACCAACATGCAGGGAAATAACGGGCCCGCCGGTACCTGTAGTTCTACAACAGAAAAAATACCCAAATAAAAACAACTCACACACCGTGACAGTAAAAATTTATTAAAGCACACTGACACACTCACACATACTTACCTATATCCCACGCCGGTCACGTCCACTTGTCCAGTAGAATCCAATAGGGGTAGCTGTAAAAATGAGAGACACATTACTTACCTACATCCCACGCCGGTCACGTCCACTTGTCCAGTAGAATCCAGTAGGGGAATCTGTAAAAATGAGAGACAGATTACTTACCTACATCCCACGCCAGTCACGTCCACTTGTC